>NC_091978.1:7444605-7714605 GCF_044704955.1 Pristiophorus japonicus
CCAACAGTGCGGCGCTCCCTCAGCACTGCCCCTCCGACAGTGCAGCACTCCCTCAGTACTGCCCCTCCGACAGTGCAGCACTCCCTTAGTACTGCCCCTCCGACAGTGCGGCACTCCCTCAGTACTGCCCCTCCAACAGTGCGGCACTCCCTCAGTACTGCCCCTCCAACAGTGCGGCACTCCCTCAGTACTGCCCCTCCAACAGTGCGGCACTCCCTCAGTACTGCCCCTCCGACAGTGCAGCGCTCCCTCAGTACTGCCCCTCCGACAGTGCAGCACTCCCTCAGTACTGCCCCTCCAACTGTGCGGCACTCCCTCAGTACTGCCCCTCTGACAGTGCGGCACTCCCTCCGTACTGCCCCTCTGACAGTGCGGCACTCCCTCAGTACTGCACTGGGAGTGTCAGCCTGGATTATGTACTCAAATCTCTGGAGCGGGACTTGAACCCATGACCTTCTGACTCAGAGGTGTGAGTGCTACCCCCTGAGCCACGGCTGAGTATCACAATGAGGGACAGGACGGCACTTTCAACTTCCGCAGTGGGCATAATGCGGGCGTTAGTGGATTGCCATCCCATAATAGATCCCCACACGATCGACTCCAACAGAATGGTCATTTGAGCAGGCTGTCTGACGGAAGGCTGATTGGGTACTGGGTGTTATACACAAATCCCCCTTACCACACCCCAGCGTCCCCCCAACACCCCCACCGCCCCCACTCCCCAACTCCCCCCCCCCACCCCCGTAACCCCCCACCACCCCCCCCATCCCCCCACCTCACGGTGCACTTCCCCCCCACCGCCCACTGTCCAAACGTTGAAAGGTCAACACGATGCCTGCTGCAGTGGAATAGCGCACTGACACGCACCGTCCGGGGCTCACCCAATCACGATGGCTGGAGGGGTAAAGGGCAAACTAAAACATGGAAATGACAACAAGATGAGGAGGTCGACTAATTCATCGCGGACTGAAGTTATACCGCAGGACCTTGTTTTTTGGGTCACTCTGCCTCCCACTGCCCAAGCCCCCCCACAGTCGCTCTCTGATGGCATCAGCCTCCGCCAGGGTCACACACAGAAACCCCGATTATAATCGCTCCACCATCACAACTTCAGCCCGCGATGAATTAGCCGACCTCCTCCTCATCTCTTTGTCATTTCCCTGTTTTATTCTGTCCTTTTCCCCTCCAGCCATTCCGAATGGGTGAGCCTGGATGGTGCGATTCAGTGCTCTATTTGACTGTAGCAGGCATCGTATCAACCATTCAAAATTTGGACAGTGGGCGGTGAAGGTTCGGCGGGGTCGGGGGTTGGTGGGGGTGGTAGACCGTGCCTTCAGCTGCCTGAGCCATAAGCTCTGGAACCCCCCCCTCCCTAAACCTCTCCGCCTCTCGTTCCTCCTTTAAGGCACTCCTTAAAACCTAGCTCTTGGAGCACCGACCCTAATGTCTCCTTATGTGGCTCAGTGCCAAATTTTGTTTGATACTCGCATCTGTGTAGCGCCTTGGGACGTTTTACTACATTAAAGGCGCTATATAAACACAAGTTGTTGTTGTGAGAGAGAAAGAGAGAATATCGAACGAGTAACACTACCTCAGTAACCTAAAGCTGGTCCAGTGGCAAAGATAGCTGTGCTTTCTTTGCAGTGAACTGCATTTTAGAAAGACCGCCAGTTCCACTGCTGCTACGGGTTGGGTGCGGGGGGAGTGTTCCCGGTGTTGGGTGGGTTCGGAGCCGGCGGGGGGAGGGGGGGGGGGGCACGGTCTTGGGATGGAGGGGTGGGTGGGCTGTTTGGGACTGAGATGGGGAGAGACTTCTTCACTCGGGGAGATGTTGGCCTGTGGGGTTCCCTGCCGCGGAGAGTTGTTGATGCCAGTTCATTGGATGTGTTCGGGAGGGAGTCCTTGCGGCTGGGGGGGGGGGGGGTCGGGGGCAGGGTTGCTGGGGTTGGGTGATCAGCCCCATGATCTCGTTGAATGGCGGTGCAGGCTCGAAGGGTCGAACAGCCTGCTCCTGCAACTATTTTCGATGTTAAGTATTAAGCAGGACTTGCCGGGTTCGGTTATAGAATGGGGAGAGAGCTCCCTCTGCTGCCAGCGATCGGTATTTGTAAATTCTTACTTACTGAGACAGAATGCAAAGGCTTTCCATTCAGGCAGCTTCCCCTGTCACGAGCCTCAAAATCCCAGAGTGTTTCGCAGACAACACACCACTTTAACGCGTAGTCACTGTTGTGATGCAGGATTTGGGGGTCCAGGTACAAACACAGAAACATAGAATATCACTAAATGTCAGGGCAAAAAGTTATTAAAAAGAAGAACGGAATGTTGGCCTAAATTTATCTCAAGGGGGTGATGGAATACAAAAGTTCTGTTCCAGTTGTACAGAGCTCTGGTCAAACCTCATCTGGAGTAACTGCGTTTTCCAGGAAGGCAATTTGGAATGTTGGCCTTTATTGCAAGGGGGATAGAGTATAAAAGCAGAGAAGTCCTGCTACAACTGTACAGGGTATTGGTGAGGCCACACCTGGAGTACTGCGTACAGTTTTGGTCTCCGTATTTAAGGAAGGATATACTTGCATTGGAGGCTGTTCAGAGAAGGTTCACTCGGTTGATTCCGGAGATGAGGGGGGTTGACTTATGGGGATAGGTTGAGTAGGTTGGGCCTGTACTCATTGGAGTTCAGAAGAATGAGAGGTGATCTTATTGAAACATATAAGATAATGAGGGGGCTCGACAAGGTAGATGCAGAGAGGATATTTCCACTCATAGTTGCTCCGTTTTTTTTTGGAGTAGGCTGCTTTTTCTGGCCTAACTTAAAAATCCCGAGTTTCCTCAATCAATTTGCACCAGCGTAACTGACTGAGTTACGTTTTTTTTAGGTACGTTTTTTTTTGTTCAAAAGGGGGCGTTATCAGCTACCGACGCCAGTTCTGGCCATTTAGGCAACTTTGGCCAGCTAATAGTTACTCCAGTTCTACTTAGGCCAGCGTATGTGGCTTCTTGGGAAAAACCCTTGCGGAGAGTTAAAGAAATCAGTGCAGGTAAGTACATTCGGCCTGGGCTAGGGGCGGGAAGTGGGGAGGACCTGGACCAGCACGTACTCGGGACCGTAGAGGCTCGGGGGTGGGGGGGGGTGGTGGTCGAGGCCGGGGGGGGGGGGGGGGAGCGAGCGAACTGGCTGGCATCGGGCGGGGACCACACAGCGAGCGGCAGGAAGGCATTGGAGAAGCTTGGGGGGGGGGGGTGGGGCTAGGGTACTCATAGAAACATAGAAACATAGAAAATAGGTGCAGGAGTAGGCCATTCGGCCCTTCGAGCCTGCACCGCCATTCAATAAGATCATGGCTGATCATGCAACTTCAGTACCCCTTTCCTGCTTTCTCTACATACCCCTTGATCTCTTTAGCTGTAAGGACCACATCTAACTCCCTCTTGAATATATCCAATGAACTGGCATCAACAACTCTCTGCAGCAGGGAATTCCACAGGTTAACAACTCTCTGAGTGAAGAAGTTTCTCCTCATCTCGGTCCTAAATGGCTTACCCCTTATCCTTAGACTGTGTTCCCCTGCTTCTGGACTTCCCCAACATTGGGAACATTCTTCCTGCATCTAACCTGTCCCGTCCCGTCAGAATCTTGTATGTTTCTATGAGATCCCCTCTTATCCATCTAAACTCCAATGTATAAAGGCCCAGTTGATCCAGTCTCTCCTCATATGTCAGTCCAGCCATCCCGGGAATCAGTCTGGTGAACCTTCGCTGCACTCCCACAATAGCAAGAATGTCCTTCCTCAGATTAAGAGACCAAAACTGAACACAAGATTCCAGGTGAGGCCTCACACAGAATGTTCCTCTTTTACCTCGAAGAACATTTGCTGATTTGGCAGAAAAGCTTCCACTGACTACAGAGCTATTTTTAACAAGTCCAAAATGCCATACTGGTGAAAAGTTTCCAATCCTGCTATTTTCAAGCCTGTTGAGATGTTTCACTACATTAAAGGCACTCCAGAAATCCAAGCTGTTGTTGCTTAAATTCTAAACAACATTCCCATTATTGTAGAATGCTATATTTGAGAAAAGGTTCAACTTTTATTCCATTTCATAGGATATAAGAACCAGAAACAGGCCGTTCAGCCCAACCAGTCCATGCCGGCATTTATAATACAATAAATAATTTGAGAAAGGAGATGAACTTTCGATGAAGGAACCTCACTCAGGGACCTGGGAGTGGGGAGGGAGAGAGGTCACAAGACTTAGGGGTGGGGGGGGGGCGGGGGGGAGAGAGGTCACAAGACTCAGGGGTGAGGGCGGGGGGGGAGAGAGAGGAGAGAACAAAAGACCTTTGGGTGTGGTCCATCCATACAGACCTTGGGGAGAGAGAAAGGGAGAACTGTGAACCTGTGCTGCCTGCTTTCCTGCCGTTTTGTGCTTCTATGAAAGTTTAACTTTATGTATGGGGGCATCACTGACAATGCCATACCTTGCGTGAACGTTCTCCATCATGGTGCTACGGAGAAAACAATTGATTAGAGCTCATCACATCAGGAACATCAGAGCCCGTAGGGTGCTGGGCGGAAGGCCTTACCCACCTCGGCAATATCGAGACAGGCATTTGTACCTGCACCTGAGTGATGTAGAGTGTGTCAGAAGGCTACGTTTCTGCAGAGAAGTTGTCCGTGAGATCTGTGAGTTGCTGAGACCAGACCTGCAGCTGAGAAGCGTCAGGTGGACTGCTTTGTCTGTTGAAGTGAAGGTTACAGCTGCACTTTCATTCTATGCCTCCGGATCGTTTCAAGCTACAAGTGGAGATGTGTGCGCCATCTCTCAACATGCATCACATGTCTCCATTCGCCAGGTCACGGCTGCACTGTATGCTTGGAGGAATGACTTCATCAAGTTCCACAAGACCACCCAAGCAATCCATGACAGGGCTGTGGGGTTCTCAAGGATTGCTGGCTTCCCAAAGATACAGGGCTGCATTGATTGTACCCACATTGCCTTGCGAGCATCTTTGGAGGATTCCGAGATGTGCAGGAATAGAAAAGGCTTCCACTCCATTAATGGTGCAGCTCGTGTGTGACGACATGCATCGTATCATGTCAGTCGATGCAAGAAACCCTGGCAGCACCTACGTGACAGCGTTATATCTGACATGTTTCAGCAGCAGCCAGAAGGGCAGAGCTGGCTACTGGGAGACAGAGGGTATAGCCTCGCCACCTGGCTCATGACGCCCCTACACGTAACCCGGACGTCAGCTGACCGGGAATACAACATGTCGCACATTGCGACGTGCAGCATCATAGAGAGGACCATTGGCGTCTTGAAACAGCGTTTCCGATGCCTGGCCCATTCCGGAGGCTAGTTGCTGTACTCCCCTGAGACTGTCGGTCACTTCACTGTTGTGCGCTGCATGCTGCATAACTTAGCCACCATGAGGCAGCTGGTAGTGGAAGACCCACCTGCAGTGAGAGTGGCTGATGATAATGATGTGGAAGATGCAGGTGACGAGCAGGAGGAGGAGGAGGAGGAGGAGGAAGAGGAGGAGGAGGAAGAGGAGGAAGCCATGCAAGTGCCTGAAGCTGGAGCACGACAGCGGAGGAGGACGGGCCATCGTGCTCCTTTAACGATTGCTCGAGCTTTGCGCCAGCAGCTCATCCGTGAACGCTTTATTGATGCCTGAGGGCTCAGCGACAGCTATTCCACACGGACATGTTTATTGTTTGGAGCTGTTCCGTAATGTTGTGTTGTGTCGGTGCTCCTTCACGACAAACGAGCCCCAGGTGGGCAACGGAAACGCTACAGGGACACCCTCAAAGCCTCCCTGATAAAGTGCAACATCCCCACCGACACCTGGGAGTCCCTGGCCCAAGACTAAGTGGAGGAAGAGCATCTGGGAAGGCGCTGAGCACCTCGAGTCTCGTCGCTGAGAGCGTGCAGAAACCAAGCGCAGGCAGCGGAAGGAGCGTGCGGCAAACCAGTCCCACCCTCCCTTTCCCTCAACCACTGTCTGTCCCACCTGTGACAGAGACTGTAATTCCCGTATTGGACTGTTCAGTCACCTGAGAACTCACTTCAGGAGTGGAAGCAAGTCTTCCTCGATTCCGAGGGACTGCCTATGATGATGATAGGTGATGATAATGGAACTTGATTCAGTTTTAATGTAGAATATATTTTATTCAAAAGTCTACAATGTACTTAAAATTATTCTTGTATCAAACTTTACTTTAATATGACTCTTTAAGATCACTTAGAAACTTGTAAATTTACATAACGTACAAAAAACTTTTAATTTAAGAACAGTTACAACAGTAACAAGATCAACAACAACAACAGCAGCAAAGAAAGACTGCAGCCATCTCTCATCCCCCTTAGTCTAACACCGCCCGCTGCGCTTGGTCTTAGTCTCGCCACCACCCCTGCCCGCAGGCGTTGGCATAGTGTATTTGGACTTGGTACCAGCCTACTTCCTTCTAACATCTTGATGGGGGAGGGGTGGGGTTTGGGGCTGTCAGGTGGTAATGTGGAAGATCCGGCTTGGGGCTCCTTGGAGCCAGGTGCGGGGATTGGCGTGGGAGTGGCAGTTGATTCTGTCAATGGGCGTGTGGTCTGGGCGTGTTCCCTTATTGCAGCAGCTAACTCACACATGCACCCTGACAGTGTCTCAGCGGACTGAAACATTCCCTCTGCAGTGGGCGGTGTTAGGCTCAGGGGGAGATGAGAGATGGGTGCAGCCTTTCTTTGCTGCTGCTGTTGTTGTTGTGGACGTTGTTACTGTTGCAACCGTTCTCAAATTAAAAGTTTTTTGTCAGTTATGTAAATTTACAGCTTTATAAGTGATCTTAAAGTTTTTAAGTGATCTTTAGAATGTAAATGTTCTCACATTAAATGTTCTCACATTAAATGATGGCCTGCACTACCCCTGACATTCCCTCCCTCGTCCTTTGCACTATCTCTGACATTCCCTCCCTCATGTGTAAGGGGGTGGTCCCGGGGGTCAGGTTCACCTCTGACCAACTTGAGTGGTTCTAATCGCTCCCACTCCCTTGGGTTCTCGACTCTGGGTTTATTTGGGGAGTGTGATAAAGTGCAAAGGGCAACTGGTTTGTTGCAAAAGAACTTTGATTTTATTAAAGACAAGAAAATACAATGTCAAAGCTTATAATCACTCTAATAAAGAACCATACAAGAAATTACAATGTCAAACTTATAATCATTCTAATAAAAGAACAATACATCACACATTCAAAGGGGGTGACAGTAAGATTACACCTCACACCTCCCAATACCTAATTCTAGCTAGGTTGGACTCCAGGGCAGGCAGGGACTATGCTTACCAATCCTTTTTTGGTCAGTTAGCGGTAGTTCGGGGTTCGTTGGATTCTGCAGGTTCTGCTTGCCGTACCCCGAACGTCGGAGAAGACTTCTTACTGCGCAATCTTCAGTTGGGTTGAGTCCGCTGATGCGGCAAGGTGCGTTTTGGATCTATGGGGTAAGTACCCTGTTTTCTTCGTCAGAAATAGGTTCAAAGTCTCTCTAGGTAATGTTTTCACCTGTTGGTAGTCAGGCCTTAGATTGTAGAGTGGAAATGTTTCGATTCTTCAGTTCTTCCAGTTGGAGTTTTGTTTCGAGTTTGGTCGATCGCGGTGATTTTTCGTTGGGACCACATTTGGCTGTGGTCGGGTGCTGCTGCGATGGTGATGTTCTTCCTTCCTTCAGGACATCAGGACTTTGAGGCTGGAGAAGTTAGTTTACAACTGTCGCGTTGGTTTCTCTCCTTGTCTTGATGACATAGTCGTAGTATAGCACGAGCAATATGGCATACCCTCTGTTGAAACAGGGGGCCAGTTATATGGTTTGAGTTGTTCTAATCTTCACGACAAATCAGTTCAGAATTCTTTGTTTAAATTTGGCAGGCTTGACTCCTCTTTGTAATATTTTGGCGGGCTCGTTAAAAGTTAATATGTTTTGGGTGGGTTGATGCTCGAAAACTGTTTCCTGATGGAAATATTAGCTTGGTAATCGCAATGTGCTTTTGTGCTTAGTTTTTCGCATACAGGCTGGATTGGGCCTCTTTGTGATGTATATGCTGAAAATGGTTTTCCAGATTCTGGTTGATGGTTGGCTATCTCTGGGTTATTTATTGCAATGTTAATGTCTCTTGTGGAGAAGGATTCTCGAATACCCATTTCTCCAGACAGGTTAACTTAGTCCCAACACCCAAACAATCCTAATAATCAAGTTATCTCCTATTAGTTCTTTCGGCCCGTCCACAGCCTTGAATTTATCTTTTAAAATCAAAAATTCGATTAAAGTTCATAGTTTCTTCCATCAGCACTTTAGGATTTCAAACTTTCCGGTAGATAGTCCCAAATTAAATTTCCTTTTGAATGAGCCCAAACACTGGGGGGCGGGGTGGGTGGGGGGGGGTGGGGGGGGCGGTTCTTGTGAATTTTGCATCCTTTCACATGGCCACTGCAATGCTTTACACTAGCTCTGACATTCCCTCCCTCATGGACACTATTCCCTTACTGATGTTCCCGGACATCGTTCCCATTTCCTGTGTCATTGCTGTTACTTCTCCAGACAGCTCTGCTACCTCATCAGTCACCCCACTGATGGTGTCCAGGAGTGATCGGGTAAGGTCAATGCTCTCTGCACTCAATGACATCATCTGAACCACATCTGTTAGATCCTGCATCTCAGGAGAGCGTGGTCGAGTTCCCCTTCCCCTCACCCTGGGTCTGCCCCACTGGGACCCGCAGCCTGGGATGGTGGGGCCCTGGATGTGCCTCACTGCATCCCAGTGGGACACGCAACCTCGGACGGTGGGACACCATGGAATGTCCCACCGGCACTCAAATCTCTAGTCACGGAAGGGGCTGTCAACTCCATGAGCGGCACGTCCTCAAGATTCAGTAGAAGAGTGTGGCCTTCATCCATCCCCATATCCTCCCCCTCAACCCCATGTTGGTCTGGAGGGTTGAATTGGAAGATGTTCTCCTCTTCAGGCTCATCTGAATCTTCTTCTATACCTTCCAGAACCAGGGGTCACAGTCTAAGGATAAGGGGTAAGCCATTTAGGACCGAGATGAGGAGAAACTTCTTCACCCAGAGAGTGGTGAACCTGTGGAATTCTCTACCACAGGAAGTTGTTGAGGCCAATTCACTAAATATATTCAAAAGGGAGTTAGATGTAGTCCTTACTACTCGGGGGATCAAGGGGTATGGCGAAAAAGCAGGAATGGGGTACTGAAGTTGCATGTTCAGCCATGAACTCATTGAATGGTGGTGCAGGCTAGAAGGGCTGAATGGCCTACTCCTGCACCTATTTTCTATGTTTCTATGTTTCAGGATTGGCCTCGGGTCCTGCAAAATATAACAGAACAGTCAAATGGTCAGCAGCAGAGGAGGGGGCAGGATGGGTGGTATGAGTAGGCTCACACATCGCAGGCCAGGCAGCAGGTTGATTTGAAGGGCCACGATGAATTTTCAGGACTTACTCTCACCCTCGAGTGTGGGCCCAGCTTGTGCAGTTTTTCTCCAGGCAGGGCCCATCAAAGCAGCGACCCTCTCTCCCAAGGGTGTCAGTGGGTGAAGATATGGTGGGCCCCTTCCTGTATGAGTTCTTTCCCTTTTGTTGTAGGATAATTTCTTCTGCAAAGATGAAAATGCAACTTCTTAGAGAGGGTGTCTTTCTGCTGGGTGGGACATACACAGCTGGTCACATTTACAATTGCATTGAATAAATGGAAATATTGCTTACGCTAACTACTTGACCAAGGTCCTGCCATTTCGTTTTACACTGCCTTCCAGATCTCGTGGTGTTCACCACTGCGCAGACATTTTCTACAACTTGGTTCCAGCGTTTCTTCATTTCTTTTGGTGGCACTTTTATGTGACCTCTGCTGGTATCCAGCTCCTGCTGTCTGTTCTCAATCACATTAACTAGTGTCTCCACTTCTTCCACCAAGAAATTCTTTGTCCTTGGTCTGCATTGCTGCATTGCTGTATTGCTGCATTGCTGATTGCTGCATTGCTGTATTGCTGCATTGCTGCATTGCTACATTGCTGAATTGCTGGTTGATGCATTGCTGCATTGCTGTATTGATGCATTGCCGATTGCTGCATTGCTGTATTGCTGCACTGCTACATTGCTGATTGCTGCATTGCTGCATTGCTGCATTGCTGATTGCTGCATTGCTACATTGCTGCATTGCTGTATTGCTGCATTGCTGAATTGCTGGTTGATGCATTGCTGCATTGCTGCATTGATGCATTGCTGAATTGCTGCATTGCTACATTGCTGTATTGCTGCATTGCTACATTGCTGCATTGTTGTATTGCTGCATTGCTGCATTGCTGATTGATGCATTGCTGAATTGCTGCATTGCTACATTGCTGTATTGCTGCATTGCTACATTGCTGCATTGCTGTATTGCTACATTGCTGCATTGCCACATTGCTGATTGCTGCATTGCTGCATTGCCATATCGTTGCATTGCTGATTGCTGCATTGCTGTATTGCTGCATTGCTGATTGCTGCATTGCTGTTTACCGTATTGCTGCATTGCTGCATTGCTGATTGCTGCATTGCTGCATTGCTGTATTACTGCAGCTGCTCTCAGACACACACAGCACTTTTTTAATGTTCTGAGACACACCACAGCACTGCTTCTATATTCAGCTAGGATTTTTCTAAACACAGCACTCCTTCTGGTACACACACACACACACACAAGTTGCTCTTTAAAAATGGCCGATTGCCAACTCGGAGCGCTACTGCGCATGCGCGGCCATTTCAGCGACGCCAGGAACGTCATTTTTTTCCACCGCGCATGCGCAGAAGTCCCGGCACCTTTTTTCGGCGCAGACCGCAGGCTCCACCCCCCGAGGCGACTGGCCACGCTGCGCGGCTGCAGAGTAGAGGCCAAACATCGGGGAAACTATGAAGGTTTTTTTCCTGGTGCATCAACTGGCACGATGAAGCACCGCAACTCGGGCAAGTACGTCAGAAACCGGGCTCGGGGAAAATTGAGCCCATAGTCTCAGAATAAGGGGCCGCCCATTTAAAACTGAGATGAGGAGGAATTTCTTCTCTCAGAGGGTTGTAACTCTGTGGAATTCTCTGCCCCAGAGAGCTGTGGAGGCTGGGTCATTGAATATATTTAAGGTGGAGATCGACAGATTTTTGAGCGATAAGGGAGTGAAGGGTTATGGGGAGCGGGCAGGGAAGTGGAGCTGAGTCCATGATCAGATCAGCCATGATCTTATTAAATAGTGGTGCAGGCTCGAGGGGCCGTATGGCCTACGCCTGCTCCTAGTTCTTATGTTCTTATGACCTCCATCTGGAGCAACTGTATTCAATTCTGGGCCCCGCCCCTCAGGAAGGACATATTGTTCTTGGAGGCGGAGCAGCAGATTCACCAGGATGATACCGGGGCTAAAAGGGTTAAATTATGAGGCCAGGTTGTATAAACTTGACTCGTATTCCATCAAGTTTCGAAGACTGAGGGGTGATCAGGGTAGATCGAGAGAAACTATTTCCTCTGGCGGGGGAGGGGGGAAGTCCAGAGTAACCTTAAAATTAGAGCCAGGCCGTTCAGGGGTGATGTCAGGAAGCGCTCCTTCACACAAAGGGCAGTGGGACTCTGGAACTCTCTCCCCCAAAAGGCTGTGGGTCTGTCACTGTATAACTCTGGAGTACAGAACTGCTGGATGTGGGCATTGGTGGTACGTGTCGACCACATTGCTGTGGGCCTGGAGGCCCAGACCGGGTAAGGAAGGCAGATTTTCTTCCCTAAAGGACATCAGTGAACCAGATGGGTTTTTACGACTCTAGCATTTTTATTCCAGATTTTATTTTTGAATTTAATTGAATTTAAATGCCCCCAGCTGCTGTGGTGGGATTTGAACTCACGTCTCCGGATCGTTAGTCCAGGCCTCTGGATTACTGGTCCTGTAATTTAACCACTGTTCCCGACATTGTCGTAAAATCCCATCGGGTTCACTGATGCCCTTCAGGGAAGGGAATCTGCCGTCCTTACCCGGTCTGGGCCTATATGTGACTCCAGACCACAGCAATGTGGTTAACTCTTATCTGCCCTCTGAAATGGCGGCTCTCCACCACCTTCTCGAGGGCAATTAGGAATGGGCAATAAATGCCGGCCTTGTCAGTGATGCCCACATCCCGTGAACTAATAAAATAAATATTCAAGGCTGAAATTTCTAGATTTTTGGACCCTAGGGGAAATCAAGGGATACGGGGATTGGGTGGGAAAGCGGAGTTGAGATTAATGATCAGCCATGCTCTTAGGGGCTGAATGGCCTGCTCCTGCTCCTAATTCTTATGTTCTTATGTTAAAACCCCAAACGGTTAGCTTCCGGTAACTTGGGCGATTGTAACCCACCGCCCACCTCGAAGGGTTTAAATCACCTTTGAAGAAGTCGACCAAACAAAATGCGGAAGAGAGGCAGGCAGTCGGGCTGAACGACCCCCTCGACCGCCCGCTGCCTGGACCAGTTAATGGCCCCCTTGACCGTGCCCAGGAGCAGGCCTACGAGGAGGCCTTCCGACCTGCCCGCTCCCCTCTGCACAGGGTGCCCAAAGATCAGGAGTGTGGGACTGAAGTGCAACCAGAATTTGAGGAGCAGCCCCTTCAAATACTGGAATAGGGGCTGCAACCTCGCACATTGTACATACACATGGAACACGGACTCCTCCAGACCGCGGAAATTATAGGTGGCCTGGGAGTCCGTGAACCGACTTAAAAACTTTATTGCACGGGACTGCTCCATGCACCACCCTCCCGTCCAAGTCCCCGATAAATAGAGGGAGGACTCCCGCATAGAGAGCACTCCATTGGGGACCCCGCCTCCTCCGGAAGGAAAGGTGGTGCACCATGGCGTGTCTGGATGTCAGATGACGATGGTAAATTGGAGAGTGTGCAAGAGAAGCCCGTACAGGAATCCCCCTCTGCGCAGAACTGAAAGGCACGGAGGGGATTTCCCGGAGTAGGCTCCAGTTGTGAAGCGCCGGCTCCCGAGGGAAGTTTCGGGGCTTGGCGCCGATGAGGAATTCCGTCCGGACGGGGGTCAGTTCGGACGGGATCGCCCCATGTGCTTGAGCCTCCTCGACGCACCTAACGGAGTCAGGGCCCAGTGCTGTTTATTAGCGACTCGATGGCATTGGCCACGCGCCGGACGTCGGCCCAGGATAGGCGCCGTGCCAGCTCGTCTGGCGCCATCCAGCCCGCTCCTCCGCCATCGAGCAGGTCCCTGACCCTGGTCACCTCGCCTGCCACAGGCCTCCCGTCCGACCGCCACCTAAAACCGCGGTCGTGGAGGTACGGATTCCCGAGCAGCGGCTCCTGCAGGACAGCCGCCACTCCAGACGGTGGAGAGCTGCGCTTGGTGGAGACTCTGTTCCAGACCCTGGTGAGTTCCTGGTAAAAGACAGGCAGCCCCCTCATGGCGGGCAACAGCTCCACAAGCCTGTGAGCATGCTCACAGGTGCATACATTACAGTACAGCTCCCTTTGAATAATTATTTATGGATTCGGCGTCCACCACCATTTCAGGCAGAGCATTCCAGATCCCGGCAACTCTCTGAGTGTAAAATAAACAGGTGATGTGCACAGTGCCCTGGATGGGAGGTAGCAATCGACTCAATGGTCTTTGAACAAGCTCTCAAACAGAACTTTCCAAACTTGTTGTCGAACTTAGACTCATTCTCGGCTGATCCTGAGGAGAGTTTGTCTCCAAGGGCAACCCTTGATCTACATTTTGACTCTCTACAACTTCAGACTGTTTTGTCTGCCTGACTCGGACTCAGACTTAAATTCTGACTTTCTCTTGGACTTGTTTCTAGTACATCGGATGTAGGATTTGCTACTCTACTTGTAACAAGGCTATCTGACTCATCAAAAATAATCGAATCATTCCAACTTTCAACTTCTTCCAACTTTACATCTGCAGGTAAAATATGATCAATGTGAACAAACCTAACCTTTCTATGATCAAACATTTCGACCAAATATGTGTGAGGGCCACATATTTTCACCAATCTTCCTGGTAACCACTTTAACCATTTATGATGATGGTTCTTCATTCTCACCTTCTGATTCAATTTCACATTTCTCTCTCTTACTCTACCTCTATCATGACTTTCTTTCTGCCTTAATTGTTTCTCTTCTACTGACTGTGTCAAGTTTGGCTTTAACAACGAGAACCTGGTTCGTGGCTGCTGTTTGAGATACAACTCTGTCGGTGTTCTACCAGTAGTTGTATGAGGAGTATTACGATATGTAATTAGAAAATTTGGCAATTTGTGGGCCAACGACAACTGCCATTTCTTTGGATTTCGATCCAATGCTTGATGAGAGCACGTTTTACAATTAGTACTGTGTGCTCTGCTGCACCATTTGAAGCAGGGTGGTACAATGGAACCTTGGTACGTTTCACAACGTTTCTACTTATAAATTGTGCAAATTGAACAAAATTGCAGCCCATTATCAGACACCATTTCTTCTGGGAGGCCATATGAAGAAATCAATCTTCGTAAAATGCCCAATGTTTTACTTGTTGCTATTTCCCGCTTTGGTAACACCTCTACCCACTTCGAATGGCTATCAATCACTATGAACAATTGCTGTCCTTCTAGCTCAGCAAAGTCTACATGTAACCTTTGCCACACCCTGGGAGGCCATTTCCATGTACTTGTACTCATGGTGGTTTCTTGATCACCAATTGACATGTTGTACACAGACTGACGATGTACTCTATATCTTTATCTAAATCTGGCCACCATAAGTAACTACATGCAAAATCTTGGTCAAGCACATTCTCAGGTGCTGGTCATGAAGATCTCCAAATAATTTTGACCTGAATTTATTTGGAATAACTACTCTTGCACCCCACATGATACAATCTTTATCCACTGATAATTCATTACGACGAAGTATGGATGACTATCTTCCTCTGATACCTGGTTTGGCCATCCATTTGCTATGTAATCATACACCTTTGACATAACTAGGTCAAGTTTAGTTGCTCTACCAATCTCTTCAACCATGACTGGCAGTTCATCAATGTATGAAAGATATCTTAGAGATATCTTAGAGATAATGTTCTCAGTTTCTAGTCTTTAGAGTTCTTGCTCAACTTTCTCCTTGAGTGTGTATGGTACGGGACGTGGCTTGCAGTAAACTGGTCTAGCGTCCTTCTGTACCCTGACACTCGCCTTGAAACCTTGGATCGGACTGCCTGTTTTGTGGAACACCTTAAGAAACTGATCGATGCAAATTTTGTTTCCACACGAAAAGTCCAATCCAGCTTCAGTGATCCCAACCAATTTCTACCAATTAAGACAGGCTTGTCTCCAGCCAGTACTAGGAGAGACAAGCTCTGAGACTGATCTTTGCATTTCACCGGTACGGTGATACGTTCTACAACAGGGATTTGCTCTCCTGAATAGCCTCGCAGCTCTTTAATTTCTCTAATCGAAAATCACGCAACTTGTTGAGATACAGCGATTCCAGGTACTACGCTCACGGATGCACCAGTGTTGATTTCCATGGGTATCCTGGTTCCTGCAGCATCTACTTGGATGACGATACTTTGTGAATCGCTGTTAGATAGTTGTCACAGGACAGACCTATTTTCTATGTTTCTATGTTTCTATATTCGTGCTCCTGATGATGTGTATCTCCAGAGCCTCCTCGTCCTGTTGCTTCTCTTCATTGCTATGTAGTCTCTGGCATTTTCTACTTCTAGCCTTGAGCATCGGTTTACTCTTCAGTCAGCATGCCTTGCAGATGAAACACTCTGCTTTCACATATGGACAACTTTGAGCAATGTGTTATCCCAGGCACTGATAGCAGGACTTCAATGCTCTGTTACCCATGTCAGTTGCTGAGGTCTTGGGGCCCAACTACCTTTTACTTTTAACCTGCAGGCGATTCACCTCGGTTTTCCGATGACTGGAAATGGTGCGAAATTCTTGGGAGTATTGGTCGGCCATATCCATCGACCTAGCTGTCTGACAAACTAAATCAAAAGTCAAGTTAGGGGTTGTCTACAACTTTCTTCTGATTGCTTCATTTTTCATCCCACAAACAAAGCGGTCACGCAATGCTTGGTCCTGAAAGTTTCTGAAATGACAGCGAATGGATAGCGTTTTTAATGCTACAATGTACTCACTGATACCCTCATCATTTAATTGATCTCATATTCCAAAATGATAACTTTCAGCAATTTCCAGGGGCTCGGGACTCTAGTGCTGTTCTAACTTGGATAGAATCGCCATCAGCGGCGTGACCATTGGCTTGACGGGAACAAGCACATTTTTCAGGGTTTCATACACCCCTGGGCCTGCTTCAGTCAAGAAAATAGCCCGTTTTCATTCTAAAACCATCCGGTTTGGGATACTATTCTAAGCATTTATAGCCGCTCCACATATGTTTCAAAAGTCACAACGGAACTCAGCCAAGAGCCCTATTATTCCCATAGGCGTGGCCATCGGAACTCTGGCAACGTTGACAGTTCAGCCAAGTGCGCTTGTAATTTACCTTGGATTTTTAGCTGTTCTGCAAAACAAAGAACCTCTCAAAGTCTCTCTGTTGGTTGGCAGGATGATCTACCAACAAAAATATCAGCTTGGAAATCCATAAATCCTATCCTACATCGACAATGTGACATAATCTTACTTCATCACTAAGAAGTGTACATGCAAGATGGCTTTTAACAGAAACTGTCATCATGTGACCTTGCCACATGACTCTTTTATTATTTACATCAGTAGTTGCATTACCACAGTAGTCCACTAGGCTGAGCTCTATTACAGTCTTCTGGCCAATATTTATCCCTCAGTCAACATAACAAAAACAGATAATCTGGTCATTATCACATTGCTGTTTGTGGGAGCTTGCTGTGTGCAGTTTGGCTGCTGCATCTCCCACATTACAACAGTGACCACAGTTAAAAAAGTTCCTCTGCATAACACTTTGGGACATCTGGTGGTCATGAAAGGTGCTATAGAAATACAAGACTTTCTTTCTGTATCTGTCATACAAAAGTAGCCGTAGTATCCTTGCTCCTTCAACTGCATTTCTCTGTTAAACCTTAATGGGGCGCAGTGATATTGAGAGAAATATTTTTCACACCAAAATCATCTATAGAAAGATCTGTGACACCAAAAATAAACTCAATGCCTCTTAGTTTCTGCTGCTTTGAATGCACCAACAGGACTGAGATCCTCAAAACCAATGGAAACAGAGAGGAAGTGAGAAAGAGGGAGAGAGAGAGAGAGAGTAAGAGTGAGAGTGAAAGAGAGAGAGAGTGAGAGTGAGAGAGAGAGAATGAGAGAGAGAGTGAGTGAGAGAGAGTGAGAGAGAGAGTGAGTGAGAGAGAGACAGAGAGAGTGAGAGTGAGACAGTGAGAGTGAGAGAGTGAGAGAGAGTGAGTGAGAATGAGAGTGAGTGAGTGAGAGTGAGAGAGAGTGGGAGAGTGAATGTGAGAGAGAGAGTGAGAGTGAGAGAGAGAGTGAGTGTAAGAGAGAGAGTAAGAGAGAGTGAGAGTGAGAATGAGAGTGAGAGAGTGCGAGAGAGTGAAAGTGAGAGTGAGAGTGAGAGTGAGAGTGAGAGTGCAAGAGAGAGAGAAAGCGAGAGCAAGAGAGACTAGAGCACATACATTAGAGGTTACAGAGATCTCGGAGGGTTGTAGGGCTGTAGGAGCTTACAAAGATCTCGGGGGGGGCTGTGGGGCTGGAGGAGGTTACAGAGATCTCAGGGGGCTGTGGGGCTGAAGGAGGTTACAGAGATCTCAGGGCGCTGTGGGGCTGAAGGAGGTTACAGAGATCTCGGGGCGCTGTGGGGCTGGAGGAGGTTACAGAGATCTCGGGGGGCTGTGGGGCTGGAGGAGATTACAGACATAGGGAGCGGTGAGGACCATGGAGGGATTTGAGATGTTGCCAGACCGGGAGCCAGTGTAGGTCAGCGAGCACAGAGGGTGACAGGTGAGCGGGACTTGGTTGCGTTAGGACACGGGGCAGCAGGGTATCGGATGAGACGAAGTTTACAAAGGGTGGAAGGTGGGACTCTCTCCTGTTAAACATATACTCAGAGAGCGGAAACCACCGATGCTGAACTTAGCAGAGAAGATGCTGGGAACACATCGCAGCTCCGTCAGGGCCCGAGAGCGAGACAATAGTTTTAACGTTCTGGGTCGATGCAACTTCATCAAATCGCCAATCATCACTTCCGAGCAGCTGTGAAACATTTGCACCAACACCTCTTCGGGGCATTGCAATCCGCTTCACACAAAGAATTACGCTGCGATCCAATGTGTTAGAAAGGCAAGGCCAGCAGCCACTTTGCACAGAGGACGGAACCACAAACAGCTACAAAAGAACGTAAGACATCGGAGCAGCAATAGGCCCTACAGCCCTTTCACAATTCAGTAAGATCATGGCTGATCTTCGACCTCAACTCCACTTTCCCGCCCGAACCCCATATCCCTTTATTCCCTAATATCCAAAAATGTACCGATCTCAGCCTTGAATATGCACAATGACTGAGCATCCACAGCCCTCTGGGGTAGAGAATTCCAAAGATTCACAACCTCTGAGTAAAGAACTTTCTCCTCATCTCAGTCCTAAATGGCCGACTCCTTATCCTAAAACTGTGACCCCCCCTAGTTCTAGTCTCTATAGCCAGGGGAAACAACCTCTCAGCATCTACCCTGTCAATCCCTTTAAGAAATGTTTTCCACCTCCGTAACATCGCTCATCTCCACCCCTCCCTCAGCCCATCCGCTGCTGATGCTCTCATCCATGCCTTTGTTACCTCTAGACTTGACTATTCCAACATACTCCTGGCTGGCCTCTCACATTCTACCATGGTAGAGGACACTAACAATATTCCAACAGTGGATAGTCAAGGGGCTATAGGGGGCGGAGGAACTTAACACAATCACAATCATTAAGGAGCTGGTACTCAGGAAGATAATGGGACTGAAGGCGGATAAATCCCCTGGACCTGATGGCTTGCATCCTAGTGTCTTAAGAGAAGTAGCGGCAGGGATTGTGGATGCATTGGTTGTAATTTACCAAAATTCCCTGGATTCTGGGGAGGTCCCAGCAGATTGGAAAACTGCAAATGTAACGTCCCTATTTAAAAAAGGAGGCAGACAAAAAGCAGGAAACTATCGACCAATTAGCCTAACATCTGTGGTTGGGAAAATGTTGGAGTCCGTTATTAAAGAAGCAGTAGCAGGACATTTGGAAAAGCAAAATTCGGTCAGGCAGAGTCAGCATTGATTTATGAAGGGGAAGTCATGTTTGACAAATTTGCTAGAATTCTTTGAGGATGTAATGAACAGGGTGAATAAAGGGGAACCAATGGATGTGGTATATTTAGACTTCCAGAAGGCATTCGATAAGGTGCCACATAAAAGGTTACTGCACAAGATAAAAATTCACGGGGTTGGGGGTAATATGTTAGCATGGATAGAGGATTGGCTAACGAACAGAAAAGAGAGATTAAGGATAAATGGTTCATTCTCGGGTTGGCAATCAGTGACCAGTGGGGTGCCGCAGGGATCAGTGCTGGGACCCCAACTATTTACAATCTATATTAACGACTTGGCAGAAGGGACTGAGTGTAACGTAGCCAAGTTTGCTGACGATACAAAGATGGGAGGAAAAGCAACATGTGAGGAGAACACAAAAAATCTGCAAAAGGACATAGACAGGCTAAGTGAGTGGGCAAATGATGGAGTATAAAGCTTGAAAGTGTGAGGTCATGCACTTGGCAGAAAAAAATCAAAGAGCAATTTATTAATTAACTGGAGAAAGATTGCAAAGTGCTGCAGTACAGCAGGACCTGGGGATACTTGTGCATGAAACATAAAAGGATAGTATGCAGATACAGCAAGTGATCAGGAAGGCCAATGGTATCTTGGCCTTTATTGCAAAGGGAATGGAGTATAAAAGCAGGGAAGTCTTGCTACAGTTATACAAGGTATTGGTGAGGCCACACCTGGAATACTGCGTGCGGTTTTGGTTTCCATATTTAAGAAAGAATATATTTGTTTTGGAGGCAGTTCAGAGAAGGTTCACTAGGTTGATTCCAGAGATGAGGGGGTTGACTTATGAGGAAAGGTTGAGTAGGTTGGGCCTCTACTCATTGGAATTCAGAAGAATGAGAGGTGATCTGATCGAAATGTATAAGATTATGAGGGGGCTTGACAAGGTGGATGCAGAGAGCATGTTTCCACTGATGGGGGAGACTAGAACTAGAGGGCATGATCTTAGAATAAGGGGCCCCCATTTAAAACTGAGATAAGGGAGAAATTTCTTCTCTCAGATGGTTGTGGATCTGTGGAGTTTGCTGCCTCAGAGAGCTGTGGAAGCTGGGACATTGAATAAATTTAAGATAGAAATAGACAGTTTCTTAAACGATAAGGAAATAAGTGGTTATGGAAAGCGGGCGGGGAAGTGGACCTGAGTCCACGATCGGATCAGCCATTTCATATTCAATGGCGGAGCAGGTTCGAGGGGTCATATGGCCGACTCCTGCTCCTATTTCTTATGTTCTTACGTAAACTAGAGGTGATCCAAAACTCGGCTGCCCGTGTCCTAACTCGCACCAAGTCCCGCTCATCCATCACGCCTGTGCTCGCCGACCTACATTGGCTCCCGGTTAAATGCCTTGTTTTCCAATCCCTCCATGGCCTCGCCCCTCCCCATCTCTGTAATCTCTTCCAGCCCCACAACCCCCAAGATGTCTGCACTCCTCTAATTCTGCCCTCCTGAGCATCCCTGATTATAATCGCTCAACCATTGGTGGCCGTGCCTTCAGCTGCCTGGGCCCCAAGCTCTGGAACTCCCTGCCTAAACTTCTCCGCCTCTCTTTCCTTCTTTAAGACGCTCCTTAAAGCCTCCCTCTTTGACCAAGCATCTTTTCTAATTTCTCCTTATGTGGCTCGGTGTCAAATTTTGTTTTATAACGCTCCTGTGAAGCGTCTTGTGACGTTTTACTATGTTAAAGGCGCTATATAAATACAAGACCTCTCAATCTTGTACATTCTACTCCATCTCTCCTCATCGGACATCCTTCTCATTCCAGAAATGCATCTAGTGTAGCTTTGTTGCACCACCTCCAAGGCAAGTTTATCCTTCCTCAGGCAAGGAGGCCAAAACTGTCCACAGTGAGATCGGACAAGTCACCAGATCAATTCTTTCAAAAAGATGTTTAGAAAAATCTGGACCCCAGAAGAACCAGCTACACTACTCTAACTAGGCTATCACTTAGCTCAGATTTTAATGACGGTTTCCATAAATATTTTGATTGGGGAAGGGAATTAGTTAATCTCTGTGGGCAAGTGGGTCGTAAGAAAGAAAGACTTACATTTCTATATAGAAACATAGAAACATAGAAAATAGGTGCAGGAGTAGGCCATTTGGCCCTTCTAGCCTGCACCGCCATTCAATGAGTTCATGGCTGAACATTCAACTTCAGTACCCCATTCCTGCTTTCTCGCCATACCCCTTGATCCCCCTAGCAGTAAGGACCTCATCTAACTCCTTTTTGAATATATTTAGTGAATTGGCCTCAACAACTTTCTGTGGTAGAGTTTTCCACAGGTTCACCACTCTCTGGGTGAAGAAGTTCCTCCGCATCTCGGTCCTAAATGGCTTACCCCTTATCCTTAGACTGTGACCCCTGGTTCTGGACTTCCCCAACATTGGGAACATTCTTCCTGCATCTAACCTGTCTAACCCCGTCAGAATTTTATATGTTTCTATGAGGTCCCCTCTCATTCTTCTGAACTCCAGTGAATACAAGCCCAGTTGATCCAGTCTTTCTTGATAGGTCAGTCCCGCCATCCCGGGAATCAGTCTGGTGAACCTTCGCTGCACTCCCTCAATAGCAAGAATGTCCTTCCTCAGGTTAGGAGACCAAAACTGTACACAATACTCCAGGTGTGGCCTCACCAATGCCCTGTACAACTGTAGCAACACCTCCCTGCCCCTGTACTCAAATCCCCTTGCTATGAAGGCCAACATGCCATTTGCTTTCTTAACCGCCTGCTGCACCTGCATGCCAACCTTCAATGACTGATGTACCATGACACCCAGGTCTCTTTGCACCTCCCCTTTTCCTAATCTGTCACCATTCAGATAATAGTCTGTCTCTCTGTTTTTACCACCAAAGTGGATAACCTCACATTTATCCACATTATACTTCATCTGCCATGCATTTGCCCACTCACCTAACCTATCCAAGTCGCTCTGCAGCCTCACAGCATCCTCCTCGCAGCTCACACTGCCACCCAACTTAGTGTCATCCGCAAATTTGGAGATACTACATTTAATCCCCTCATCTAAATCATTAATGTACAGTGTAAACAGCTGGGGCCCCAGCACAGAACCTTGCGGTACCCCACTAGTCACTGCCTGCCATTCTGAAAAGTACCCATTTACTCCTACTCTTTGCTTCCTGTCTGACAACCAGTTCTCAATCCATGTCAGTACACTACCCCCAATCCCATGTGCTCTAACTTTGCACATCAATCTCTTGTGTGGGACCTTGTCGAACGCCTTCTGAAAGTCCAAATATACCACATCAACTGGTTCTCCCTTATCCACTCTACTGGAAACATCCTCAAAAAATTCCAGAAGATTTGTCAAGCATGATTTCCCTTTCACAAATCCATGCTGACTTTCACGACCACCGGACGTCTCAAAGCGCTTTACAGCCAATTTATGTCGTCAATGTTGTTATGTGGGAAATGTTATATATGCAGACTATAGATATACTCTCTGTGTAGTCACTGTATAGTTGCATAAGAAGGAGACTTGTTACCTGATGTACTGTCAATAAGGTTTACACTGTGTATATAGGATGCTGGCACCACTAGAGGGTGCAACTGGTGGAGACCGGGGTTTCCTGCCCTGGTGGCAGGGGCTGTATAAAATGGTAGCCACCAGGCGGCTGCCTCACTCTGGAGTTACGAATAAAGGACCAAGGTCACTACAGTTTGAGTGACCTCGTGGAGTCATTCATAAGTATATTACAGACATAACAAGAAACAAGGCAGCCAATTTGTGCACATCAAGTTCCCAAAAACAGCAATGTGCTAATAGAAACATAGAAACATAGAAACTAGGTGCAGGAGTAGGCCATTCGGCCCTTCGAGCCTGCACCGCCATTCAATGAGTTCATGGCTGAACATGCAACTTCAGTACCCCATTCCTGCTTTCTCGCCATACCCCTTGATCGCCCTAGTAGTAAGGACTACATCTAACTCTTTTTTGAATATATTTAGTGAATTGGCCTCAACAACTTTCTGTGGTAGAGAATTCCACAGGTTCACCACTCTCTGGGTGAAGAAGTTTCTCCTCATCTCGGTCCTAAATGGCTTACCCCTTATCCTTAGACTGTGACCCCTGGTTCTGGACTTCCCCAACATTGGGAACATTCTTCCTGCATCTAACCTGTCTAAACCCGTCAGAATTTTAAACATTTCTATGAGATCCCCTCTCATTCTTCTGAACTCCAGTGAATACAAGCCCAGTTGATCCAGTCTTTCTTGATATGTCAGTCCCGCCATCCCGGGAATCAGTCTGGTGAACCTTCGCTGCACTCCCTCAATAGCAAGAATGTCCTTCCTCAAGTTAGGAGATCAAAACTGTACAAAATACTCCAGGTGTGGCCTCACCAAGGCCCTGTACAATTGTAGTAACACCTCCCTGCCCCTGTACTCAAATCCCCTTGCTATGAAGGCTAACATGCCATTTGCTTTCTTAACTGCCTGCTGTACCTGTACAAATTCCACCTGGGGCATTAACCTACTTATTCCATTCTGCAGCCCGTCACCAAGTCTGGACTGGGTGGTTCCAAGCTGGATGGCACCTCCGACAGTGCGGCGCTCCCTCAGTGCTGCCCCTCCGACAGTGCGGCGCTCCCTCAGTGCTTCCCCTCCGACAGTGCGGCACTCCCTCAGTACTGCCGCTCTGACTGTGCGGCGCTCCCTCAGTGCGGCCGTTCCGACAGTGCGGTACTCCCTCAGTACTGCCCCTCCGACAGTGCGGCGCTCCCTCAGTACTGCCCCTCCGACTGTGCGGCACTCCCACAGTACTGCCCCTCCGACAGTGCAGCGCTCCCTCAGTGCTGCCCCTCCGACAGTACGGCACTCCCTCAGTACTGCCCCTCCAACAGTACAGCATTCCCTCAGTACCGCCCCTACGACAGTGCAGCGCTCCCACAGTATGGCCCCTCCGACAGTGCGGCACTCCCTCAGTACTACCCCTCCGACAGTGCAGAGCTCCCTCAGTACTGCCCCTCTGACAGTGCGGCACTCCCTCAGTGCTGCCCCTCCGACAGTGTGGCACTCCCTCAGTACTGCCCCTCCGACTGTGTGGCACTCCCTCAGTACTGCCCCTCCGACAGTGCGACGCTCCCTCAGTACTGCCCCTTCCACAGTGCGGCACTCCCTCAGTACTGCCCCTCCGACAGTGCGACGCTCCCTCAGTACTGCCCCTTCCACAGTGCGGCACTCCCTCAGTACTGCCCCTCCGACAGTGCAGCGCTCCCTCAGTGCTGCCCCTCCGACAGTACGGCACTCCCTCAGTACTGCCCCTCCAACAGTACAGCATTCCCTCAGTACCGCCCCTACGACAGTGCAGCGCTCCCACAGTATGGCCCCTCCGACAGTGCGGCACTCCCTCAGTACTACCCCTCCGACAGTGCAGAGCTCCCTCAGTACTGCCCCTCTGACAGTGCGGCACTCCCTCAGTGCTGCCCCTCCGACAGTGTGGCACTCCCTCAGTACTGCCCCTCCGACTGTGTGGCACTCCCTCAGTACTGCCCCTCCGACAGTGCGACGCTCCCTCAGTACTGCCCCTTCCACAGTGCGGCACTCCCTCAGTACTGCCCCTCCGACAGTGCGGCACTCCCTCAGTACTGCCCCTCCGACAGTGCGACGCTCCCTCAGTACTGCCCCTTCCACAGTGCGGCACTCCCTCAGTACTACCCCTCCGACAGTGCGACGCTCCCTCAGTACTGCCCCTTCCACAGTGCGGCACTCCCTCAGTACTGCCCCTCCGACAGTGCGGTGCTCCCTCAGTACTGCCCCTCCGACAGTGTGGTGCTCCCTCAGTACTGCCCCTCCGACAGTGCAGCACTCCCTCAGTACTGCCCCTCCGACAGTGCGGCACTCCCTCAGTACTCCCCCTCCGACAGTGCGGCGCTCCCTCAATCTAGGGAGTCTCAGCTTTTAATAATTGATCAAGTCTGTGGAGTGGGACTTAAATGGCCTTCTGACCCAGAGTGCTACTTTAAGGGAAGAAATGAGGACAGTTGTTACGGTCTGGAACGCGCTGACTGAAAGGGCGGTAGAAGCAGATTCAATAATAATTTTCAAAACGGAATTGGATAAATACTTGAAGGGTAGAAATTTGCAAGGGTAGTGTATTGTATGTCTGTGTGAGGATGCGCACAGGTTTGTCGAGCTGTTGAGTTGGGAGTGGCTTAGCCAGTCACATGATGTTCACAAGACTCAATAAAACCCCAGCCAATTGGGTTCGGGGGATCCACGATGAGGCAGGTGGTTGTGAGCCTGGTGGATGAACTGGTAATGTGTAGTGTGATTGTTAAACCTATTGCTAATAAACCAACTCGTTCTTAATAGTAATGTGTTGCTATGAATTCTTCAGCAAAGAACCCATGAAGCAAATATATTACAGCTATGAGAAATGAGCAGAGAGACTGGGACTAATTGGGTAGCTCTTTCAACGAACCAGCGCAGGCATGATGGGCCAAATGGCGTCTTTCTGTGCCGTATCATTGAGCCAAGTGTACAGTTACTGGGGAGAACAGACAGCACACTGTAAACCAAAGGGTAACAGAATCGAGGAGTCAGTTCCGAGCTATGAGTTATACCAGCTATACTACAAAGTCACATCTTATTTCATAAAAGGTTGCCTTTACACAACAGGTGGGGGAGGGGGGGGGGGAAGAGTAGGAGGGGAGAGGTTAGAGGGAGAACAATGAGGGGAGAGACGAGAAAGGGAAAGGTTGAGGTAGATAGAGGTTGGGGTTAGGAGGGGAAGCGTTAGGAGGGGAGAGGTTTGGAGGGAAGATGTTAGAGGGGAGAGGTTAGGAGGGGAAGGGTTAGCAGGGGAGAGGTTAGGAGGGGAGGGGTTAGGAGGGCAGGGATTAGGAGGGGAGGAGTTAGGAGGGGAGGGGTTAGGAGGAGAGTGGTTTGGAGGGGAGGGGTTAGGAGGGGAGGGTTGAGGAGGGGAGAGATTCGGAGGGGAGGGGTTTGGACATGAGGGGTTAGGAGGGGAGAGGTTAGGAGGGGAAAGGTTAGGAAGGCAGGGGTTAGGAGGGGAAAGGTTAGGAGGGGATGGGTTAGGAGGGGAGGGGTTAGGAGGGGAGGGGTTTGGAGGGGAGGGGTTAGGAGGGGAAAGGTTAGGAGGGAGGGGG
The DNA here is from genome assembly GCF_044704955.1 of Pristiophorus japonicus. Classification (NCBI taxonomy): domain Eukaryota; kingdom Metazoa; phylum Chordata; class Chondrichthyes; family Pristiophoridae; genus Pristiophorus; species Pristiophorus japonicus. The sequence goes on from NC_091978.1 coordinate 7,471,092, forward strand.
TTTGGAGGGGAGGGGTTAGGAGGGGAGGGGTTTGGAGGGGAGGCGTTAGGAGGGGAAAGGTTAGGAGGGGAGGGGTTTGGAGGGGAGGGGTTAGGAGGGGATGGGTTCGGAGGGGAGGGGTTAGGAGGGGAAAGGTTAGGAGGGGAGGGGTTTGGAGGGGAGGGGTTAGGAGGGGAAAGGTTAGGAGGGGAGGGGTTTGGAGGGGAGGGGTTAGGAGGGGATGGGTTTGGAGGGGAGGGGTTAGGAGGGGAAAGGTTAGGAGGGGAGGGGTTTGGAGTGGAGGGGTTAGGAGGGGAAGGGTTAGGAAGGCAGGGGTTAGGAGGGGAGGGGTTCGGAGGGGAGGGGTTAGGAGGGGAAAGGTTAGGAAGGCAGGGTTAGGAGGGGAGGGGTTCGGAGGGGAGGGGTTAGGAGGGGAGGGGTTTGGAGGGGAGGGGTTAGAAAGGGAGGGGTTAGGAGGGGAGGGTTGAGGATGGGAGAGGTTCAGAGGGCAGCGGTGAGGAGGGGAGGGCTAAGGAGGGGAGGGTTGAGGAGGGGAGAGGTTCAGAGGGCAGCGGTGAGGAGGGGAGGGGTAAGGAATGGAGAGCAATGAGGGGAGAGACTTGTTGGGGAGAGGCGAGGGGGGATGACCAAAAGCTTGGTCAAACAGATGGATTTTGAGGAAGTTTTTGGAAGGAGGAGGGAGAGGCAGAGAGGTGAAAGGGGTTAGGAGGTGACTTCCAATCAGCTGAATATACGGTCACCAATGATGGCCAAAGGCGGGGCGGGGGGTGTGGTGAATGCTGAAGATGGTGAGTCGGTGGTGGTATAAGGGTTGGAGGAAATTGCTGAAATAGGGGACGGTGCGGACATTTGAAGAGGAGGACAATGGTTTTTTGAGATGTTGGACAATGAGGAGCCAGTGCAGGCTACTGCGGACTAGGGTAATGAGCGAGCGGGACTGGAGAGACAGGAAGCCGGCCTGGAGAGCCTTGCAATCGTCAAATCTTGAGGTCACAGAGGCATGGATGAGGGTTTCTGCAGCGGATGAGCTGAGGCATGGGGATCTCCTGTCCTGAAGGAGCTGACTGGCGATGGGATAGCGGTTCCTCGCTGCAATGCTCCACCTCACAGTCAACAAGGACCCCGCTGGAGTGGAACTAAACTACAGAACTAATGGGAACCTGTTCAACCTTTGTCGTCTCCAGGCCAAATGCAAGACCGTCCCCACGTCTGTCGTCGAACTATAGTACGCGGACGGCGCTTGCGTCTGCGCCCATTCAGAGGCTGAACTCCAAGTCATAGTCAACACCTTCACTGATCAGGCCCTCAAATCTGCCACCAAGCTCAAGGTCTACAGGGCTGTAGTGATACCCGCCCTCCTGTATGGCTCAGAGACGTGGACTATATACAGTAGACACCTCAAATCGCTGGAGAAATACCACCAACAATGTCTCCGCAAGATCCTGCAAATCCCCTGGGAGGACAGACGCACCAACGTCAGTGTTCTCGATCAGGCCAACATCCCCAGCATCGAAGCACTGACCACACTCGACCAGCTCTGCTGGGCGGGCCACATTGTTCGCATGCCCGACACAAGACTCCCAAAGCAAGCGCTCTACTTGGAACTCCTTCACAGCAAGCGAGCCCCAGGTGGGCAGAGGAAATGTTTCAAGGACACCCTCAAAGCCTCCTTGATAAAGTGCAGCATCCCCACCGGCACCTGGGAGTCCCCGGCCAAAGGCCGCCCTAAGTGGAGGAAGAGCTTCCGGGAGGGCGCTGAGCACCTCGAGTCCCATCGCCTAGAGAATGCAGAAAACAAGCGCAGGCAGTGGAAGGAGCGTGCGGCAAACCAGACTCCCCACCCACCCCTTTCCTTCAACCACTGTCTGTCCCACCTGTGACAGGGACTGTAATTCCTGTATTGGACTGTACAGTCACCTGAGAACTCACTTTCAGAGTGGAAGCAAATCTTCCACGATTCCGAGGGACTGCCTATGATGATGATGATGATGAGTGGTTCCCGGGTGAGTGTTGCCCCTGCTCCCTCGCCCGAGCGGCCATTCCTAACGTGTGAGCCCAGATTGCGAGATGCGTCCTTCCCTTCTCTTCACACGCCGAAGGCCTGACTGAAACAAGGATATCATTACGCTGTCGTCACTGTGGAATGTTAGTGACCAGCCAAACTGCTGGGGCTGATTGCTTTGCTCTGGGCTCGTGAGTCTGAGCAAACGTTCAATGTGGATGCTCAGGGTGACTTGGCGTCGGTGATAGGAGTCGCAGAACCTCAATCAATCAGGTCAATGATGTGCTGTTCGGCCTCGAGCGGGCAAGGATTCGGCTCTTGTTTGAGTCTCGCACGTAAAGGCCCCACAATGGGCTAACGTTTAATGAAGAGGGGAGGGTCAGAGGGGGTTGAGTGTCCTGTGCTCATAATCCAATCAACTCCATGCCAACAACGTCAATGGCCATCGGCAGTGAGTGAAGTGAGATTGATGGCGTTGTTGATGGAGATGCCCCCGTTTGCCGGGTGTGACGGAAAAGTAAACCGTTTGTTTTGTGGAAGATTCTCTCGCACCTCCTCTGAAGGTGTTGGCCAGCTTGCCACAGTGCACTTGCACAGGCCCTGCTTATACCTCACCCCAGTGGCTCTGTTTGAGGTGTGGGGCCAAGACGCCTGGGCGGGGAGGGGCCGGGGAGGAATTTCAGCCGCACCTCTGTGGCAGATTAATCCAGGCGGAGCGGTAATTTTAGCGCCTTGAAAAGGTTTGCGCCTTCCGCCCAGAAATTGGCCCGAATCGGGCGAGGAGCTGACAGCGGTGATAAATCAGCCGTTGCACACCAGAGCCGGTGGGGTGGGGGTGGGGGGGGGCCATAAGGAACGTTTGGTCGGTACATTTCGCGGGCCCATTGCGCATGCGCGAAACTCCGAATCAGATCCCGGGAAAAGCCGAGTCTTGAAGGCACGGCATAGTAACGCACCCATTAAAGTTTACAAAACCACTTGTTTTCCACCTGTACTGTTATGTCCGTCGCCGTTGCAAACTCGGAGGCTCACGCACCGTCCTGTGTGTAAACATTGCACTGACTGTGAACTCCGAGGGAAGCGCTTCCTCCTCCCTTCAAGTAGCCGCCAGTTAACGACTCTGCAAGCCCGGACCCACTGTGTTTCCAGACGGTGTTATTGGCGGGCGCTCAATGAGGCGGGCACCGAATTTACCGACCGGGGGCGCAAGTGTGGGCGTTGCACCAGGAATACGTCAGGATCGGAGCGATCGTCAGCAGCCAGGCACTAATGGTTTGCGCCCCCGGTGGGCCTCTAACGAATTTTGCATCGGGGCGCTAAAAGCAGTGTGCCTGGTCGCTAAGCTCCAACGCTCGTGTTAACGCCCCCCTCTGGGCACTAACTGAGGTGTCAGGCAACTGAAAATCCAGCCCTGAGTGTCAGGGTACAGCGATGGGGCATCGTACGCGGGAACTGGACTAGACCAGAATCCAAGAGACAGTGAGTGCAAATCTCACCATGTCAAGCTGGGCCAATAAATTCCACCCAGTCATTTATGGGCTGGTACCAACAACGTTTATTTATATAATGCTTTTCATGTTGTAAAACATTCCAGGAGTGTTAATAATCAAAATTTGACACCGAGCCGCGTAAGGCGATATTAGGACAGGTGAGAGGTAGGTTTTAAGGAGCGTCTTGAAGGAGGAAAGAGAGAGGTAGAGAGGGGGAGAAGTTTAGGGAGGGAGTTCCAGAGCTTGGGGCCCAGGCAGCTGAAGGCACGGCCACCAATGGTTGAGCGATTATAATCAGGGATGCTCAGGAGGGCAGAATTAGAGGAGCGCAGACATCTCGGGGGGCGGGGTGGGGGGGGGTGGTGTGGGGCTGGAGGAGATTACAGAGATAGGGAGGGGCGAGGGCCATAGAGGGATTTGAAAACAAAGATGAGAATTTTGAAATCGAGACGTTGCTTAACCGGAAGCCAATGCAGTTCAGCGAGCACAGGGGTGATGGGTGAACAGGACTTGGAGCAAGTTAGGACACGGGCAGCCGAGTTTTCGATGGCCTCAAATTTACGAAAGGTAGAATGTGGGAGGCCGGCCAGAAGTGCGTTGGAATAGTCAAGTCTAGAGGTAACAAAGGCATGGATGAGGGTTTCAGCAGCGGATGAGTTGAGGCAGGGGCGGAGACGGGTGATGTTATGGAGGTGGAAATAGGCGGTTTTAGTTATGCTGCGGATATGTGGCCAAAAGCTCATTTCAGGGTCAAATATGACACCAATATTGCGAACAGTCTGGTTCATCCTGAGACAGAAGTTGGGGAGAGGGATGGAGTCGGTGGCTAGGAAAGGGAGTTTGTGGCGGGGACCTAAAGCAATGGGTTCAAACTTCCCAATATTTAGTCGGAGGAAATTTCTGCTCATCCAGAACTGGATGTCGGATAGCAGTCTGGCAATTTATAGACAGAAAAAAGTGAGATTGTCTTAACAAACAATTAGTTCACGAAGGTCCTTCAGTGAAGGGATACCTGCTGTACCTAGCTGCTCTGACCCAGTCCCACACTAACATGGTTGCATCTTTTAATATTTCAGCGCAGTAAGGGGATGGGCAATAAAGACAATATTTGCAGCAATGCCCATATACCATTTAAGAATCATTAACACTCGCTGTCACTGGATGGTGATCAAGAACCCTGGCTTAATTTCCCCTCCATACCAGCGGATAGGAATCCAATTATAGTACCTCGACCATGGACCTGTCTGAAATCAGCTACTAGTGTTTGATGGGACAGTGTAGAGGGAGCTTTACTCTGTATCTAACCCGTGCTGTACCTGCCCTGGGAGTGTTTGATGGGACAGTGTAGAGGGAGCTTTACTCTGTATCTAACCCCTGTACCTGCCCTGGGAGTGTTTGATGGGACAGTGTAGAGGGAGCTTTACTCTGTATCTAACCCGTGCTGTACCTGCCCTGGGAGTGTTTGATGGGACAGTGTAGAGGCAGCTTTACTCTGTATCCAACCCGTGCTGTACCTGCCCTGGGAGTGTTTGATGGGACAGTGTAGAGGGAGCTTTACTCTATATCTAACCCATGCTGAACTTGCCCTGGAAGTGTTTGATGGGACAGTGTAGAGGCAGCTTTACTCTGTATCCAACCCGTGCTGTACCTGCCCTGGGAGTGTTTGATGGGACAGTATAGAGGGAGCTTTACTCTGTATCTAACCAATGCTGAACTTGCCCTGGGAGTGTTTGACGGGACAGTGTAGAGGGAGCTTTACTCTGCATCTAACCCGTGGTGTACCTGCCCTGGGAGTGTTTGATGGAACAGTGCAGAGGGAGCTTTACTCTGCATTTAATCCGTGGTGTACCTGCCCTGGGAGTGTTTGATGGGACAGTGTAGAGGGAGCTTTACTCTGTATCTAACCCGTGCTGTACCTGCCCTGGGAGTGTTTGATGGGATAGTGTAGAGGGAGCTTTACTCTGTATCTAACCCGTGCTGTACCTGCCCTGGGAGTGTTTGATGGGACAGTGTAGAGGCAGCTTTACTCTGTATCCAACCCGTGCTGTACCTGCCCTGGGAGTGTTTGATGGGACAGTATAGAGGGAGCTTTACTCTATATCTAACCCATGCTGAACTTGCCCTGGAAGTGTTTGATGGGACAGTGTAGAGGCAGCTTTACTCTGTAGCCAACCCGTGCTGTACCTGCCCTGGGAGTGTTTGATGGGACAGTATAGAGGGAGCTTTACTCTGTATCTAACCAATGCTGAACTTGCCCTGGGAGTGTTTGACGGGACAGTGTAGAGGGAGCTTTACTCTGCATCTAACTCATGGTGTACCTGCCCTGGGAGTGTTTGATGGAACAGTGTAGAGGGAGCTTTACTCTGCATCTAACCCGTGGTGTACCTGCCCTGGGAGTGTTTGATGGGACAGTGTAGAGGGAGCTTTACTCTGTATCTAACCCGTGCTGTACCTGCCCTGGGAGTGTTTGATGGGACAGTGTAAGCGAGCTTTACTCTGTATCTAACCTGTGCTGTCCCTGCCCTGGGAGCGTTTCATGGGACAGTGTAAGCGAGCTTTACTCTGTATCTAACCTGTGCTGTCTCTGCCCTGGGAGCGTTTGATGGGACAGTGCAGCGGGAGCTTTACTCTGTATCTAACCCCTGCTGTACCTGCCCTGTGAGTGTTTGATGGGACAGTGTAGAGGGAGCTTTACTCTGTATCTAACCCGTGCTGTACCTGCCCTGTGAGTGTTGATGGGACATTCCTGTGTGCATCACAGAAACTTTTTGAAGATGGAAATAAGTTTGTGAATTGCTGTGAGCTGCTTCTTTTTGTTTTTTGACACCCTCTGAAGCCTGAAATGCAGCCTACAAGTTGCCACTCAGTATGTGGTAGACTTGAGATGATATTTTCGAGAGCTCTTGTGTTGTGGTTGTTAACTGTTGCGGTTGTCAACTGTTGCTGCAATAGCTCAGAATCACATGTGTTTAGAATTAGCTTGAAGTGTACAAGGTTATCGAGGGGTTGATCAAGTGATATTGTCCATCAATGGAAAGCTTTTAATCAGAAAGAAAGAACTTGCATTTATATTGCATCTTTCACCACCTCAATATGCCCCAAAGCTCCTTACAACCAATTTTTGCTTGAAGTGTAGTCCCTGTGGTAATGTCGCAAATCTGCGCACAGTAAGCTCCCACAAACATAAGAACAGAAGAAATAGGAGCAGGAGTAGGCCATTTGGCGAATCGAGCCTGCTCCGTCATTCAATAAGATCATGGCTGATCTGATCATGCCCTCAACTCAACTTCCCTGCCCTCTCCCCATAACCCTTGACTCCCTTATCGCTCAAAACAGGAATGAGATAATGACAAGATCGTCTTTTTTTAATGATGTTGGTTGAGGGATAAATATTGGCCCCGGGACACTGGGGAGAACTCCCCTGCTCTTCTTCGTAAAGCTGGCCGTAGGGTAGAAACATAGAAAATAGGTGCAGGGGTAGGCCATTTGGCCCTTCGAGCCTACACCACCATTCAATAAGATCATGGCTGATCATTCACCTCAGTACCCTTTTCCCGCTGTCTCTCCATAAGGGCCATATCTAACTCCCTCTTGAATATATCCAATGAACTGGCATCAACAACTCTCTGCGGCAGGGAATTCCACAGGTTAACAACTCTCTGAGTGAAGAAGTTTCTCCTCATCTCAGTCCTAAATGGCCAACCCCTTATCGTAAGACTGTCTCCTGGTTCTGGACTTCCCCAGCATCGGGAACATTCTACCTGCATCTAACCTGTCCTGTCCCGTCAGAATCTTATATGTTTCTATGAGATCCCCTCTCATCCTTCTAAACTCTAATGTATAAAAGCCCAATTGATCCAGTCTCTCCTCATATGTCAATCCTGCCATCCCAGGAATCAGTCTGGTGACCCGTTTTCTCTCTCCCTTCTTTGTTAAAGAGTAGTGTTACATTAGCTACCCTCCAGTCCATAAGAACTGATCCAGAGTCGATAGACTGTTGGAAAATGATCACCAATACATCCAATATTTCTAGGGCTACTTCCTTAAGTACTCTGGGATGCAAACTATCAGGCCCCGGGGATTTATTGGCCTTCAATCCCATCAATTTCCCTAATACAATTTCCCGCCTGATAAGGATTTTCTTTAGTTCCTCCTTCTCACTAGACCCTCGGTCCCCTAGTACTTCCGGAAGGTTATTTGTGTCTTCCTTCGTGAAGACAGAACCAAAGTATTTGTTTAACTGGTCTGCCATTTCTTTGTTCCCCATTATAAATTCAGCTCAATCCGACTGCAAGGGACCTACGTTTGTCTTCACTAATCTTTTTCTCTTCACATATCTATAGAAGCTTTTGCAGTCAGTTTTTATGTTCCCGGCAAGCTTCCTCTCGTACTCTATTTTCCCCCTCTTAATTAAAGCCTTTGTCCTCCTCTGCTGAATTCTAAATTTCTCCCAGTCCTCGACATATTGGTCTAGAAAACCATCCCTAATACACTCCGGAAATCCTCCTCCACGGCATTGCTTCCAGTTTGGTTAGCCCAATCAATATGTAGATTAAAGTCGCCCATGATAACTGCTGTATCTTTATTGCATGCATCCCTAATTTCTTGTTTGATGCTGTCCCCAACCTCACTACTATTGTTTGTTTGTCTGTATACAACCCCCACTAGTGTTTTCTGCTCTTTGGTATTCCGTAGCTCCATCCATTCTGATTCCACATCATCCAAGCTAATTTCCTTCCTCACTATTGCATTAATTTCCTCTTTAACCAGCAATGCCACCCCACCTCCTTTTCCTTTCTGTCTATCCTTCCAAAATACCTCTGGATGTTGAGTTCCCAGCCTTGGTCATCCTGGACCCATGTTTCCATGATGCCGATTACATCAGAATCGTTAACAGCTATCTGCACAGTTAATTCGTCCACCTTATTCCGAATACTCCTCGCATTTAACACCCTTTGCCTCTTTAGAATTTTGCTGTAATGGGCCCTTTTTGCTTTTTGCCTTAGGTTTCTCTGCCCTCCAATTTTATTTTTCTTCTTTCTATCTTTTGCTTCTACCCCCATTACACTTCCCTCTGTCTCCCTGCATAGGTTCCCATCCCCCTGCCATATTAGTTTAACCCCTCCCCAACAGCACAAGCAAACACTCCCCCTAGGACATTGGTTCCGGCCCTGCCCAGGTGCAGACCCTCCGGTTTGTACTCGTCCCACCTCCCCCAGAACCGGTTCAAATGTCCCAGGAATTTGAATCCCTCCCTTCTGCACCACTGCTCAAGCCACGTATTCATCTGAGCTACCCTGCGATTCCTACTCTGACAAGTACGTGGCACTGGTAGCAATCCTGAGATTATTACTTTTGAGGTCCTACTTTTTACATCTTTTACATCCACCAATCAGCGGGAAAACTGGACCTCGGTTTAATGTCTCATCCGAAAGATGGCACCTCCGACAGTTTGGCATCCCTCAGCACTGGCAACGGGCATGTTCACCCTAGATTGCTTGCTAAAGTTTCCGGAGTCATCACCATAGGCAGTTCTTCGAAATCGAGGAAGACTTGCTTCCACTCTAACAGTGAGTTCTCAGGTGACTGAACAGTCCAATACGGGAATTACAGTCTCTGTCACAGGTGGGACAGACAGTGGTTGAAGGAAAGGGTGGGTGGGGAGTCTGGTTTGCCGCTCGCTCCTTCCGCTGCCTGCGCTTGTTTTCTGCATGCTCTCGCCGACGAGACTCGAGGTGTCTCCAGAGTGGGACATGGAACTCTAACCTTCTGACCCTGAGGTCAGGGTGCTATTCACTGAGCCAAAAGGCAATGGGCTAGAATGTGCACTGGTTCACCGCCCGGCTTTGGGGCGGTATTGGCCGTTTTGGGCGGGAACCAGGTTGGTGAAAAGTTCCCCAGCTGAGGTACGCTGGCGGTTCCGAGGCACCGCTAGGGATCAGACCGCCGGTGTGCATTGTCGACAGATCGCCCTGGCGCAATATTTGGCTGAGCGGTAAGTATTTTTAAAAAAACGCCCACGAGGATCAGCGGAACGAGCCGGTAGGTAAGTAGGTCTGCAAGAAAAAGGTAAGTGATCGTTTTTTTCGCTATTTATTTTTCAAAATCTGTTGGGGCAATTTAATTTAAAAATGTGTTGGGAATTTTTTTTTAGTTAGGTTTTAATAAATTATTTTGATTCTTTTTCTCGCAGGCCCAACCTGCAGCCTCGGGGTATATTTTTTATAGATTTTTTAATTTATCGGCCATTTTCTTCAGGCACCGCCCAATCTAACCAAAATGTCAGATTGGGGGTGCAAGGCCCTTATTTTTCGCTGGGCGGATTTAAAAAAAAAAATTTTTGTGACGTTTTCGCTGGTGGTAATCTTCCCGGCCTTAGCGGTTTTTTTGGGCGGCGATCGGGGGCTGGTGGGCTTTGGGGAAATTCTAGCCCATGGTTACTGGAGAAATCAGGCAGCACAATGTCAACCAAAAATCGAAGAATAAGCATCCAAGGATGGATAGTGGCACAGGCAGTCTAAATGGCTTCAAGAGAATCTTAAATTAAAAAGCCAAAAATTGCTCAGCAGGTCAGGCAGCATTGGTGGAGGGCGGAAGGTCGGGTTAACACTTCAAGTCGAGGACCTTTTCGGTTCTGACCAACATCACTAAAATACATCTGTTCTTTATCTCCTTTCAGATTTCCAGCCAGCTGATATCAGCAAGATGTTAAAACAATGGGTGAGGTCAACCAGCCTAATATAGACTGGGGTAGAAAAGAACAAATTAACAGGCAAGGAAGGGAAGGAATTCCTGAAATGTGCGCAGGAGAACTTTCTTGGTCAGTGTGTTTCCAGCCCACCAAGGAAGGGAGCAGTGCTGGACCCAGTTCTGTGCTCGCTGGTCGACATTGGCTCCCGGTTTAGCGACGCCTCGATTTTATAATTCTTGTCCTGGTTTTCAAATCCTTCCATGGCCTCGCCCCTCCCTATCGCTGTAGTCGCCTCCAGCCCTATAAACCTCCCCGAGATCTCCGCGCCCCTCCAATTCTGGCCTCTTGACATTCCCTGAGTTTAATCGCTCCACCATTGGCAGCCGTGCCTTCAGCTGCTGAGGCCCACAAGCCTCCCTAAACCTCTCCACCTCTCTTTCCTTGTTTAAGACGCTCCTTAAAACCTACCTCTCATCTGCCCTAATATCCCCTTATGTGGCTCAGTGTCAAACTTTGTTTAATAACGTTCCTGTAAAGTGCCTTGGGAGGTTTTACTATGTTAAAGGAGCTATATGTTGCCAGGACTGGAGACTTTTAGCGATGAGGAAAGATTGGATAGGTTGGGTTTGTTTTCTTTGGAACAGAGGAGGCTGAGGGGAGACCTTATTGAGGTGTATAAAATTATGGGGGGCCTGGATAGGAAGGACCTATTTCCATGAGCAGAGGGGTCAATAACCAGGGGGCATAGATTTATAGTAATTGGTAGAAGGTTTAGAGGGGAGTTGAAGGGAAATTGCTTCACCCAGAATGTGGTGGGGGTGTGGAACTCACTGCCTGAAAGGGTGGTAGAGGCAGAAACCCTCACCACATATAAGAAGTACCTGGATGTGCACTTGAAGTGCTGTAACCTACAGGGCTACGGACCAAGAGCTGGAAAGTGGGATTAGGCTGAATCGCTTTGTTGGCCACGATGGGCCGAAATGGTCTCCTGCCATGCTGTAAATGTCTATGATTGTATATAATTACAAGCTGTTGCTGTTATTGGGGATGAAGTGGAGCAAGTTTCAATGGGGGATCATTTGGGAAACAGTGATCACAGTATGACTTAGAGTAGTTATGGAAGAGGAGAAGGAAAAAAATCAAATGTGATAATACCCAACTGGAGGAAGGCTATTTTCAGTGAGTTGAAAAGGGATCTCGCCCAGCTGGATTGGAATCAAAGGTTGGCAGTGTAAAACAGTGTATGAGCAATGGGAGGCCTTCAGAGAGGAGATAGCAGCCCATGGGAATAATGGGGCAGTGCCAGTGTGGATTTGAAATTGGCCCATCTCTCTCCCTGTTTAGAAGGTTACTGAGTTCCCTCTCTAATACCTCCCTGTCTTCTGCCTGCATCAGCTGTGGCTCAGTGGGTAGCACCCTCACCTCTGAGTCAGAAGGTTGTGGGTTCAAGTCCCACTCTAGAGGCTTGAGCACATAAATCTAGGCACTCCGAGTGCAGTGCTGAGGGAGCGCTGCACTGTTGGAGGTGCCGTCTTTTGGATGAGATATTAAACCAAGGACTCATCTGCTCTCTCAAGTGGATGTAAAAGATCCCACGGCACTATTCCGACGAAGAGTAGGGGTGTTATCCCCAGTGTCCTGGACAATATTTATCCCTCAAACAACATTAAAAAAAACACATTATCTGGTCATTATCACATTGCTGTCTTTGGGAGCTTGCTGTGCGCAAATGGGCAGCCGTTACAACAGTGACTACACTTCAAAAAGTACTTCATTGGCTGTAAACGCTTTGAGACGTCCAGTGGTCGTGAAAGACGTTATATAAATCTAAGTCTTTCTATTACTGTCGGGGAGTTTGCTTTAGGCTACATGACCTTATGGTGGGTTTTCAGAACGGGAACAACATTCACTGATTAGCTACAGGAAACATTTCTAATTCGGTGGTGGAGGGGAGTGGAGAATGAGACCAGTTCTGTGTTCCTCAAAGCACCACGCTGATTCGCCCTTTAATACCGACAGCTTGCTAGGTGCTGATTAAGGTACAAACTGATCGCTGAGAATGAGGTTATTTGTGAATGATTGCGCGAATCCCATTAAGGAATAGGTGAGAAGGTTGCTGAGTGCGGCATGGCACAGGGGCTGATGGGTGAGCGTACAGGGCTTGTTTGATCAGATACTTATCTAAATCGGAATGCAAACCAGCCCAGGAGCCAAAGGTTAAATCAACTGCTGCCTCTCCGACCGAGGCCATTCCTGCTCATTCTGAATCAAAAGAAGCTTTTCTTTTTAATTGTTCATGGATTTGCCAATTAAACCTTTATTGCTGTCCTCCACCACACTTCCCGCACGGGTCAGTGAGAGACTCGCGTAGGATATTGGCATTTCACATCCTTCCATCTCAAGGTCAGCATCCCAGGAGCATGAACAGAGTACAGTTCTGGTCAGCACTAGAGAGGTGATTTACGAGGACGTTGCCGGGACTGGAGAATTTTGGCGATGAGGAAATATTGGAGATGCTGGGTCTGTTTTCTTTGGAACAGAGGAGGCTGAGGGGAGAACTTATTGAGGTGTATAAAATTATGAGGGGCCTGGAAAGATTGGTAGGACGGACCTATTTCCCTGAGCAGAGGGGTCAACAACCAGGGGGCATAGATTTAAAGTAATTGGTAGGATCTGAGGGGAAATTTCTTTCACCCAGAGGGTGGTGGGTGTCTGGAACTCACGGCCTGAAAGGGTGGTAGAGGCAGAAACCCTCACCACATTTAAACAGGACTTGGATGTGCACGTGAAGTGCCGTAACCTACAGGGCTACGGACCGAGAGCTGGAAAGTGGGATTAGGCTGGATAGATCTTGGTCGGCCAGCGTGGACATGATGGGCCGAAACGCCCTCCTTCCGTGCTGTAAACTTCGATGATTGTATCATTCTAACCTATTTCAAATGCTGTCCTCGTGTAAGAGGAGGCTTTAAAAAATGTTCTTTGTTGATTCAAAGAGGTCTAGCATCGAGGGAGGCCATTTGTTCTATTGGGTCTGTGCTGGATCATTGCCGGAATTAATCCAAGTGCCCCGCTCTCTCTCCATAGCCCTGTATCAATCCCAAACTAATTCCACTGACCCACTCTCTCTCCATAGCCCTGTATCAATTCCAAACTAATCCCACTGTCCTGCTCTCCCCATAGCCCTATATCAATCCCAAACTAATCCCACTGCCCCGCTCTCTCTCCATAGCCCTGTATCAATCCCAAACTAATCCCACTGCCCCGCTCTCTCTCCATAGCCCTGTATCAATCCCAAACTAATCCCACTGCCCCGCTCTCTCTCCATAGCCCTGTATCAATCCCAAACTAATTCCACTGACCCGCTCTCTCTCCATAGCCCTGTATCAATCCCAAACTAATTCCACTGACCCACTCTCTCTCCATAGCCCTGTATCAATCCCAAACTAATTCCACTGCCCCGCTCTCTCTCCATAGCCCTGTATCAATCCCAAACTAATCCCACTGCCCCGCTCTCTCTCCATAGCCCTGTATCAATCCCAAACTAATTCCACGGACCCGCTCTCTCTCCATAGCCCTGTATCAATCCCAAACTAATTCCACTGACCCGCTCTCTCTCCATAGCCCTGTATCAATCCCAAACTAATCCCACTGCCCCGCTCTCTCTCCATAGCCCTGTATCAATTCCAAACTAATCCCACTGCCCCGCTCTCTCCCCATAGCCCTGTATCAATCCCAAACTGATCCCACTGCCCCGCTCTCTCCCCATAGCCCTGTATCAATCCCAAACTAATCCCACTGCCCCGCTCTCTCCCCATAGCCCTGTATCAATCCCAAACTAATCCCACTGTCCCGCTCTCTCCATAGCCCTATATCAATCCCAAACTAATCCCACTACCACACTCTCTCCCCATTGCCCTGTATCAATCCCAAACTAATCCCACTGCCCCGCTCTCTCCCCATAGCCCTGTATCAATCCCAAACTAATCCCACTACCACACTCTCTCCCCATAGCACTGTATCAATCCCAAACTAATCCCACTGCCCCGCTCTCTCCCCATAGCCCTGTATCAATCCCAAACTAATCCCACTACCGTGCTCTCCCCATAGCCCTGTATCAATCCCAAACTAATCCCACTGCCCCGCTCTCTCCCCATAGCCCTGTATCAATCCCAAACTAATCCCACTGCCCTGCTCTCCTCATAGCCCTGTATCAATCCCAAACTAATCCCACTGCCCCGCTCTCTCCCCATAGCCCTGTACCAATCCCAAACTAATCCCACTGCACTGCTCTCTCCCTATAATCCTGTATCAATCCCAAACTAATCCCACTGCCCTGCTCGCTCCCCATAGCCCTGTATCAATCCCAAACTAATCCCACTACCACACTCTCTCCCCATAGCCCTGTATCAATCCCAAACTAATCCCACTGCCCCACTCTCTCCTCATAGCCCTGTATCAAGCCCAAACTAATCCCACTGCCCCGCTCTCTCCCCATAGCCCTGTACCAATCCCAAGCTAATCCCACTGCCCCGCCCTCCCCACAGCCTTGTATTAATTCTGATCCTACAGGACCATCAAAAATAATTCACGACTCAGATTTGTTTGGGTTTCTTTTCCTTCATCAGTCGTGGAATGTCAGAATGCGTAGGGTCTGACCAACTTCTTCCACTTGCAGCATGGAGCAAGGAGCCAGGGCTATGGGGATAAAGGAAAGAAAGAACTTGCATTTCTATAGCACCTGCCATGACCTCAGGATGTCCCAAAGCACTTTGTAGCCAACAAAATACTTTTGGAATGTCGTCACTGTTGTAATGTAGGAAACGCGGCAGCCAATTTGCACACAGCAAGCTCCCACAAACAGCAGTTGATAGATAGATTTTTGGACTCGGGCAGGAAAGTGGAGTTGAGGTCGAAGATCAGCCATGATCTTAGTGAATGGCAGATCAGGCTCGAGGGGCCGAATGGCCTACTCCTGCTCCTGTTTCTTAAGTGATAATGAGTAGATAATCTATTTTTTTTCATGATGTTGATTGAGGGATAAATATTGGCTGGGACACCAGGGAGAGCTCCCCTGCTCTTCTTCAAAATAGTGGCCATGGGATCTTTTACGTCCAGCTGAGAGAGTAGACGGGGCCTTCGTTTAACGTCTCATCTGGAAGACAGCATCTCTGACAGTGCAGCACTCCCTCCGCTCTGCAATGGAAGTGGCCGGCTAGATTTAGTTCTCAAGTCCCTGGAATGGGACTTGAACCCATAACCTGACACAGAGGCGAGAGAGAGTGTTGCCCACTGAGCCATGGCTGACATCGGAGAGGGATAGGAACAAACTCGTCATGCTTCCAGTTAATGAATTGCAATCCTAAATGATTGGCTTTCACCAGCAGACTGGGTTTTGTTTTGTGTTGACAGTGTACTGATAAGGAGAATGAGACTGTCATTCCAACAATATTATCAAACTGATCCAGAGCTCCTGATTAGAGATGTTTGTCTGGGGTGGCTCAGTGCCTTCACTGTGGAAGACTGTTTAATCACAGCCCTTGCTTTACTCCAGTTCTCTGAAAGCACTGAGCACTTGCTGGGACACAGTTCCTCATTGCCTGCAGGACCTCGTCCAAATAGCCACTTCTCAGGTGTGCCTACCAATAAAGTAAGAAGTTGCATTTTTATACTATCTTTGCAGCTCAGTGGGTATCACTCCCTATTTCTCTCTCGCCTTGGAGGCAGAAGGTTGTGGGGTCAAGTCCCACGCCATGAATCTAGGCTGACACCCCCACTGCAGTGCTGAGGGAGCGCTACAGTGTAAGAGGTGCTGTCTTTCAGATGAGATGTTAAACCGTGGCCCCCGTCTGCTTTCACAAGTGAATGTAAAAGATCCCATGATACTATTTTGAAGAAGAGCAGGGGAGTTTTTCCCGGTGTCCTGGGGCCAATATTTATCCCTCAATCAACATCACATAAAAAGATTATCTGGTCATTATCACATTGCTGTTTGTGGGAGCTTGGTGTGCGCACATTGTTAGCTGTGGGTAGCACACTCGCCTGTATCAGAAGGTTGTGGGTTAAAGATCTACTCCAGGGATTTGAGCACACAAATCTAAGCTGACACTCCCAGTGCAGTGCTGAGGGAGCGCTGCACTATCGGAGGTGCAGTCTTTCGGATGAGACGTTAAACCGAGGCAACTTATGGTCTCAAGTGGACGTAAACGATCCCATGGCGCTATTTCAAAGAAGAGCAGGGGTGTTATCCCTGCTGTCCTGGGGCTAATATTTTCCCTCAATCAACATCACTGAAAACAGATTATCTGGTCATTATCACATTGCTGTTTGTGGGAGCTTGTTGTGTGTGCAAATTATCAGCCATGTTTCCCACATTACAACAGTGACCACACTCCAAAAGTACTTCATTGGCTGTAAAGTGCTTTGGGATGTCCTGAGGTTGAGAAAGCTGCTATATAAATGCAAGTTTTTTTTTTTGCATTTCACTCAGTCCTTGCAAGAGATCCCTGTTGACGTCTCATAAGAACATAAGAAATGGGAGCAGGAGTAGGCCATACAGCCCCTCGAGCCTGCTCCACCATTTAATATGATCATGGCTGATCCGATCATGGACTCAGCTCCACTTCCCTGCCCACTCCCCATAACCCCTTATTCCCTTATCATTTAAGAAACTGTCTACGTCTGTCTTAAATGTCCCAGCTTCCACAGCTCTCTGAGGCAGCGAATTCCACAGATTTACAACCCTCTGCGAGAAGAAATTCCTCCTCATCTCAGTTTTAAATGGATGGCCCTTTATTCTAAGATTATGCCCCCTAGTTCTAGTCTCCCCCATCAGTGGAAACATCCTCTCTGCATCCACCTTGTCAAGCCCCCTCATAATCTTATACGTTTCGATAAGATCACCTCTCATTCTTCTGAATTCCAATGAGTATAGGCCCAACCTCCTCAACCTTTCCTCATAAGTCAAACCCCTCATCCCCGGAATCAACCGAGTGAACCTTCTCTGAACTGCCTACAAAATAAGTATATCCTTTCGTAAATATGGAAAACAAAACTGCTCGCAGTATTCCAGGTGTGGCCTCACCAATACCCTGTATAACTGTAGCAAGACTTCCCTGCTTTTATATTCCATCCTCTTTGCAATAAAGGGCAATATACCATTGGCCTTCCTGATCACTTGCTGTACCTGCATACTAACTTTTTGTGTTTCATGCACAAGTACCCCCAGGTCCCACTGTACTGCGGCACTTTGCAATCTTTCTCCATTTAAATAATAACTTGCTCTTTGATTTTTTGCTGCCAAAGCGCATGACCTCCAGCTGCCAGCTCAAGATATTTCAGCCGCTCACTCACATTATTGCCGTGGGTCAGACACTCACCGTAGTGTCCAGCAACTCTTCCTCAGCTTTCCCAATCTACAAGAACAGTATTGGAAAACATCCCATTTGGATTTGGGATGACACCGCAAATATAATTCATAGTAAAGAAACCATTCTTAGTTTCTGCTGCAGCCTGTTTCACAAATAGTGCTTGTTTGTCAGGACCACAGGAACAGGAGGAGGCCATTCAGCCCCTCGAGCCTGTTACACAGGATCCGGAGGAGGCCATTCAGCCCCTCGAGCCTGTTACACAGGAACAGGAGGAGGCCATTCAGCCCCTCGAGCCTGTTACACAGGAACAGGAGGAGGCCATTCAGCCCCTTGAGCCTGTTCTGACATTCAATGAGATCAGGGCTGATCTGTGACCTTTGGCCCATATCCCTTATTACTTTTGGCTAACAGAAATCTATCAATCTCAGATTTGAAATTAAGAATTGATCAATTGCCTGTTGCGGAAGAGAATTCCAAAATTGTACCACCCTTTGTGTGTAGAAGTGTTTCCTAATTTCACTCCTGAAAGGTCTGGCTGTAATTTTTAGACTGTGCCCCCTAGTCCTAGACTCCTCAACCAGCGGTAATAGTCTCTCTCTATCTACCCTATCAGTTCTCCTCAATATCACGAAAACTTCAATCAAATCACCCCCAAATCTTCTAAATTCCGGGGAATACAACCCTAATTTGTGTAACCACTCCTTGTAACTTAACCCTTGGAGTCCGGGTATCATTCTGGCAAACCTACGCTGCACTCCCTCCAAGGCCAATATATCCTTCCTAAGGTGTGGTGTCCAGAACGGCTCACAGTGCTCCAGGTGTGGTCTCACCAGGGCCCTGTATAGCTGCAGCATAACATCTACCCTCTTGTATTCTAATCCTCTAGATATAAAGTCCAGCATTGCATTAGCCATTTTGATTATGTTTTGTACTTGTCCATGAGGATTTAATGATCTATGTACCTGGACAGGAGTGGCTGCCTATATAGCCGGCCTTATTGTCTCAGTCCATGACTGAGTGCAATGGGCAGGTTACCTTGCCCAAGGTGTCAGATGTGGCAGAGAGGGTAGCCTTCTCCTCTCTGAATCAGAAGGTCAGGAGCTCGTGTCCCACTCCAGAAACCAAAACACATAATCTACACTGACACTCCCAGTGCCAGTACTGAATATAAAAACATAAGAATATAAGAAATAGGAGCAGGGGTCAGTCATTTGGCTCCTCAAGCCTGCTCCGACATTCAATCTGATCTGATCTGATCTTGGGGTCCACTCCACTTCCCTGCCCGCTCCCCATAACCCTTGACTCCCTTATCGCTCCAAAATCAGTCTATCTCCGCCTTAAATATATTCAATGACCCAGCCTCCACAGCTCTCTGGGGCAGAGAATTCCACAGATTCACGACCCTCTGAGAGAAGAAATTCCTCCTCATCTCAGTTTTAAATGGGCGGCCCCTTATTCTGAAACTATCGCCCCTCATTCTGGATTCCCCCACGAGGAGAAACATCCTCTCTACATCTACCATCTTGAGCCCCCTCATCGTCTTACATGTTTCACAAGATCACCTCTCATTCATCTAAACTCCAATGAGTACAGGCCCAACCTGCTCAAACGTTCTTCATATGACAACCCCTCATCTCAGGAATCAATCTATTGAACCCTCTCTGAACTGCCTCCAATGCAAGTAGATCCCTCCTTAAATAAGGAGACCAAAACTGTATGCAGTACTCCAGGTGTGGTCTCACTGAAGCCCTGTACAGTTGTACTGAGGGAGTGCTGCACTGTCGGAGGTGCCGTCTTTCAGATGAAATATTAAACCGAGGCCCCGTCTGTTCTCTCCGGCAGTCATAAAAGATCTCGTGGCACTCGGAGAGTTTCCTCTGGTGTCCTGACCAATATTTATCCCTCAAACAACACCTAAAAAAACACATGGTCATTTATCTCATTGCTGATCTGGATGGATTACATCCACACATTTTAAAAGAATCTAGGGAAGAGATAGCAGAGGAATTACTACACATATTTAATAATTCATTAAAAAAGGTGTCGCGCCAGAGGACTGGTGGATAGTTAATGTAATATCTATAATTAAGAATGGAGGTCGAACATGTCCAGTGAACTATAGGTCAGTCAGCTTAACATCGGTGGTAGAAAAAATAATGGAATCCCAAATAAAGGAAAAAATAGTACTACATCTAGAAACCAAAAATATAATAATGTATAGTCAGCATGGATTTCGAAAGGGAAAGTCTTGCTTGACTCATCTCGTTGAATTTTTTGAAGAGGTAACTTTTGAAGAGGGTAATGCAGTAGGTGTTATGTATCTAGATTTTCAAAAGGCTTTCGATAAGGTACCCCATTATAGACTGATGAACAGGGTCAGAGAATGCGGAGACAGGGGAAAAGTAGCAGAATGGATCGCTAGCTGGCTTCAAGACAGAAAGCAGAGAGTAGGGGTAAAGGGCAGCTATTCACAGTGGCAGAAGGTGGGCTGTGGTGTTCCACAAGGATCGGTGCTGGGACCACTGTTCTCAATTTATATTAACGATTTAGACTTTGGAATCAAAAACACAATTTCGAAATTTATGGATGTCTCCAAATTGCGGTCGATAGTTAATACTGAGATGGACTGCAACAAATTACAGGAGGACATTAATAAACTTGCAGAATGGCATAAGAACATAAGAACTAGGAGCAGGAGTAGGCCACCTGGCCCCTTGAGCCTGCTCCGCCATTCAATAAGATCATGGCTGATCTGATCCTGGCCTCAACTCCACATCCCTGTCCGCTCCCATAACCCTTGACTCCCTTATTGCTCAAAAATCTGTCTAGCTCTGTCTTAAATATAGTCAATGACCCAGCCTCCACCGCTCTCTGAGGTAGAGAATTTCATAGATTCACGCCCCTCTGAGAGAAGAAATTCCTCCTCATCTCCGTTTTAAATGGGCGACCCCTTATTCTGAAACTATGCCCCCTAGTTCCAGATTCCCCCATGAGGGGAAACATCCTCTCTGCATCTACATTGTCAAGCCCCTTCAGAATCTTACCGAATGGCCTACTCCTGCACCTATTTTTTATGTTTCTATGTTTCAATAAAATCACCTCTTATTCTTCTAAACTCCAGGGAGTAGAGGCTCAACCTGCTCAACTTTTCTTCATAAGTCACCCCTCATCTCAGGAATCAACCTCGTGAAACTTCTCTGAACAGTCTCCAATGCAAGTATATCCTTCCTTAAATACGGAGACCAAAACTGTACGTAGTACTCTAGGTGTGGCCTCATCAATACCCTGTACAGTTGTTGCAGGACTTCTCTGCTTTTATACTCTATCCCCCTTGCAATAAAGGCCAACATTCCATTTGCCTTCCTGATTACTTGCTGTACCTGCATACTAACTTTTTGTGTTTCATGCACAAGGACCCCCAGATGCTTCTGTACTACAGCACTTTGTAATCGCTCCCCATTTATATAATTTATTTTTTAATTTTTCCTACCAAAGTGGATAACCTCACATTTTCCGACATTATAGTCCATCTACCAAATTTTTGCCCACTCACTTAGCCTGTCTATATCCCTTTATAGATTATTTGTGTCCTCCTCACAATTTGCTTTCCCGCCTATCTTTGTATCATTAGCAAATTTGGCTACGTTACATTCGGTCCCTTCATCCAAGTCATTAATATAGATTTTAAATAATTGGGGCCCACTAGTTACAGTTTACCAACCAGAAAATGATCCATTTATCCCGACTCTCTGTTTTCAATATCAATATCAATATCAATATCATTTCTTACTACTGCACTAATCTCATCCTTTATTAACAGAGCTACCCCACCTCCTTTTCCTTTCTGCCTATCCTTACGAAGTGGCAAATACTCCTGAACATTCAGTTTCCAACCTTGGTCACCTTGCAACCACGTCTCTGTAATGGCAATCAGATCATACCCATTTTTTCTGTTTGTGCCTTCCATCTTGTTATGAATGCTTTGTGTGTTCAGATATAGAGCTTTTAATTTTGTCTCTTGTGTATACGATCTGTCCCTTCCTGTCATCTGGTTATCATTTCCCCTGTCACTACCCTGCACTTTTGCCTTCTCCTTTCCCTTTGACTTTTAAAATTTCCGTTCACCAGATCCCTCCCCCGCCTCCACCCCCCGACTATTTAGTTTAAAGCACTATCTACAGTCCTAGTTATTCGGTTCACCAGAACATATAATTGGCAAATGCATTTCAACACAGATAAATGTGAGGTATTACTTTTTGGTAGGAGGAATAGGGAGGTCACTTATTACTTGGCGGGTGAGAGTCTGGTTGGGGTAGAGGAACAAAGGGATCTGGGAGTACAAATACACAAATCACTAAAACTAGCGACACAGGTTAGCAAGGCCATAAAAAAGCAAACCAAGCACTAGGGTTTCTTTCTAGAGGATTAGATTGAAAAGTAGGGAAGTTATGTTAAACCTGTATCGAACCTTGGTTAGACAACACTTGGAGTTCTGCGTGCAATTCTGGTCAGCTCATTATAAAAAGGATATAGAGGCACTGGAGAGGCTGCAGAGAAGATTTACAAGGATGACACCAGAAATGCGAGGGTATACCCATCAAAAAAGGATGAACAGGCTGGGTCACGTAAACTACTGGTGGTGGAGACGTTGGACTTGAACAGGGCCATCACGATCGCTCAGTCATGCATGACGATGGATAGAAGTCTAAAACAGATATTAGTGAAAAATTGAAACTCGGCAAGGACTGTAAATATGATTGATTCAGCTTTCGGCAGAGCGGCACATGGCAGGGCCTACCCGACTAAGTACGCGAGACCTGTGGCTGCCCAAAGTCCGCCAGCGGGAATGCATTCTATTTCTCTGTGTTGGTGTTGTGGGGGAAATCACCGGCACCAGCAGAGCTGATTTAAGCAATATAGTTGCAAAGGCTGTCTGAGAGTGGGGCATCTCCAGCGTAAGTATCTGCAGATGAGCAAGCGTGCTGCGACACACCACATGGAGGATGATGATCAGACTAACACGGGTCCGGATACGCAATCCGAGATACCAGAGGAGGAAGTGTATGGACTGTACTCGTTCCTAACTAAGAGCAAACCGATAATGATCAACGTGAAATTTAATGGGGTGCCGCTATCGATGGAACTGGACACGGGGGTAAGTCAATCGATAATGAGCCAGAGAGCATTCAATAAGCTGTGGGATACTAAGGCTGAGAGGCCCAGTTTGAGTACAGCCAATGCCAAGTTGCGCATGTACACCAAAGAACTCATAACGGTGATTGGCAGTGCCACAATTAAAGTGTCGTATGACGGTGCAGTTCACGAGTTACCGCCATGCATTGTCCCAGGCAATGGCCCAACGCTGTTCGGCAGGAACTTGTTTGAAAAAATCAGATGCGGTTGGAGCGACATCAAGGCGTTGCCATCGGAGAAAGATACATGTGCCCAAGTACTGAGCACATGTATCGAACCAGGCATCGGCAACTTCACGGGAACAAAGGTGCAGATCCACGTGGACTCAGATGCAAGACCTGTCCATCATAAAGTTCAGGCAGTTCTGTATATTATGAGGGAGAAGGTCAAAATCGAACTGGGCAGACTCCAGCGCGAAGGGATCATATCACCGGTCGAATTTAATGAATGGGCCAGCCCCATTGTTCCTGTGCTGAAAAGTGATGGTACAGTCAGAATCTGTGGAGACTACAAGGCTACAATCAACAGGGTTTCGAAACAGAATCAGTACCCGTTACCGAAGGCTGATGACTTGTTTGCACTGCTAGCCGGGGGGAAGTCGTTCACCAAACTGGACTTGACGTCGGCCTACATGACACAGGAGCAGGTCGAGATGTCGAAGAGACTTACGTGCATTAACACGCATAAAGGACTGTTTATTTATCACAGGGGCCCTTTTGTAATTCGCTCGGCTGCAGCAGTATTTCAGAGGAACATGGAGAGTCCACTGAAGTCCGTTCCCAGAACCGTCATGTTCCAAGATGACATCCTGATCACAGGAACATCTGAACAACCTGGAAGAGGTTCTATATCGTCAGGTCAAAGTGGGACTCAGACTGAAACGCTCGAAGTGCGTCTTCATGGCACCGGAGGTCGAATTCCTGGGGAGGAAAATTGCTGCTGACGGCATCAGGCCCACGGACGCGAAAACCAAGGCCATCAAGAATGCACCCAAGCTGCAGAATGTGACAGAGCTGCGTTCGTTCCTGGGTCTACTCAACTACTTTGGTAACTTCCTACCTAAATTGAGCACCTTATTAGAACCACTGCACATGCTGCTAAGAAAAGGTGACAACTGGGTGTGGGGTGCATCTCAAGACAGAGCTTTTGAGAAAGCCACTAATCTGCTTTGCTCTAACAAGCTGCTGCTACATTATGACCCATGTAAACGTTTAGTATTGGCCTGTGATGCTTCGTCATATGGAATTGGTTGCATACTCCAACAAGCTAATGAGTCGGGTAAACTTCAACCAGTTGCGTATGCTTCAAAAAGTTTGTCTAAATCGGAAAGAGCCTACAGCATGGTGGAGAAAGAAGCAGTAGCCTGTGTGTATGGGGTTAAAAAGATGCATCACTACCTGTTTGGTCTTCGGTTTGAACTGGAGACAGATCACAAGCCGTTCATTTCACTGTTCTCTGAAAACGAAGTTATCAATATCAATGCTTCATCCCACATCCAGAGATGGGCGCTGACATTATCCGCTTATAATTATGTCATTCGCCACAGACCTGGCTCCGAGAATTGTGCCGATGCTTAGAGCCGTCTGCCGTTGCCCACACCGGAGGTAGAAATGCCACAACCGGCGGACCTATTGTTAGTTATGGATGTTTTTGAGAGTGAAGGAACCCCTGTCACAGCTCAACAAGTTAAGACCTGGACCAGCCAGGACCCGATTCTATCGGTGGTGAAGAGTTGCATCCTCAAAGGTGATTGGTCTGCCATACCCAAGTAAATGTGCGAGGAGACCAAACCTTACTTAAGGAAGGATATACTAGCTTTGGAGGGGGTACAGAGACGATTCACTAGGCTGATTCCGGAGATGAGGGGGTTACCTTATGATGATAGATTGAGTAGACTGGGTCTTTACTCGTTGGAGTTCAGAAGGATGAGGGGTGATCTTATAGAAACATTTAAAATAATGAAAGGGATAGACAAGATAGAGGCAGAGAGATTGTTTCCACTGGTAGGGGAGACTAGAACTAGGGGGCACAGCCTCAAAATACGGGGGAGCCAATTTAAAACCGAGTTGAGAAGGAATTTCTTCTCCCAGAGGGTTGTGAATCTGTGGAATTCTCTGCCCAAGGAAGCAGTTGAGGCTAGCTCATTGAATGTATTCCAATCACAGATAAGTAGATTTTTAACCAATAAGGGAATTAAGGGTTATGGGGAGTGGAGCTGAGTACACGGCCAGATCAGCCATGATCTTGTTGAATGGCGGAGCAGGCTCGAGGGGCTAGATGGCCTACTGCTGTTCCTAATTCTAATGTTCTTATGTTCTTATGCTCTTACATTCGTCGCAAAGACGAACTGTCTATTCAGTCGGATTGTATACTGTGGGGCAATCATGTTGTTATGCCCAAGAAAGGGAGAGAGAAATTTGTACGTGAGCTACATAGCACACATCCCGACATTGTAATGATGAAAGCCATCGACAGGTCTCATGCATGGTGGCCGGGAATTGACTCTGATCTGGAATCATGTGTGCATCAGTGCAACACTTGCAAGCAGCTCAGCAAAGCAAAACAGAATCGCCGCTAAGCCTGTGGTCGTGGCGATCTAAACCATGGTCCAGGATCCACATCGACTTTGCAGGTCCCTTCCTGGGAAAGATGTTTTTAGTTATGGTAGATGCATATTCGAAGTGAATAGAGTATATAATCATGTCATCCAGCACATCCACAGCTACCATTGAGAATCTCAGTGTCATGTTCGCGACACATGGTCTGCCTGACATTGTTGTTAGCGACAACGGATCGTGCTTAACATGTCAGGAGTTTCAAGAGTTCATGCAACTCAATGGTATCAAATGTGCAAAGTCTGCACCGTTCAAACCTGCATCCAATGGGCAAGCAGAAAGTGCTGTCCAAATCATGAAGCAGAGTATGAAGCGAGTATCCCAAGGGTCACTGCAGACCTGCCTGTCATGCATACTGCTTAGTTACAGGACAAGACCACACATGCTTACCGGGGTCTCGCCTGCCGAACTAATGATGAAGAGAGGTCTTAAGACCAAGCTATCGCTTGTACACCCTGACTTGAATAATCATGTTGAATATAGAAGAGAAAGTCAGCAAGGGTATCATGATTGCACAGCTGTGTCATGGCACGCGATATTTCTGTAAATGATCCTGTATATGTTCTGAATTATGGTCAGGGTCCCAAGTGGATTGCTGGTACTGTCATGGCCAAGGAGGGCAACAGAGTATTTATTGCAGAAGATAAAGGTACGCGGAGTCAGAGGAAATGTATTAGTATGGATCGAGAATTGGCTGGCTAACACAAAGCAGAATCGGGATAAATGGGTCCTTTTCGGGTTGGAAATCGATGGTTACTGGTGTGCCATAGGGATCGGTGCTGGGACCACAACTGTTTACAATATACATAGATGACCTGGAAGAGGGGACAGAGTGTAGTGTAACAAAATTTTCAGATGACACAAAGATTAGTGGGAAAGCGGGTTGTGTAGAGGACACAGAGAGGCTGCAAAGAGATTTAGATAGGTTAAGCGAATGGGCTAAGGTTTGGCAGATGGAATACAATGTCGGAAAATGTGAGGTCATCCACTTGGGAAAAAAAACAGTAAAAGGGAATATTATTTGAATGGGGAGAAATTACAACATGCTGCGGTGCAGAGGGACCTGGGGGTCCTTGTGCATGAATCCCAAAAAGTTAGTTTGCAGGTGCAGCAGTTAATCAGGAAGGCAAATGGAATGTTGGCCTTCATTGCGAGAGGGATGGAGTACAAAAGCAGGGAGGTCCTGCTGCAACTGTACAGGGTATTGGTGAGGCCGCACCTGGAGTACTGTGTGCAGTTTTGGTCACCTTACTTAAGGAAGGATATACTAGCTTTGAAGGGGGTACAGAGATGATTCACTAGACTGATTCCGGAGATGAGGGGGTTACCTTATGATGATATATTGAGTAGACTGGGTCTTTACTCGTTGGAGTTCAGAAGGATGAGGGGTGATCTTATAGAAACATTTAAAATCATGAAAGGGATAGACAAAGGCAGAGATGGTTGTTTCCACTGGTCGGGGAGACTAGAACTAGGGGGCACAGCCTCAAAATACGGGGGAGCCAATTTAAAACCGAGTTGAGAAGGAATTTCTTCTCCCAGAGGGTTGTGAATCTGTGGAATTCTCTGCCCAAGGAAGCAGTTGAGGCTAGCTCATTGAATGTATTCAAATCACAGATAGATAGATTTTTAACCAATAAGGGAATTAAAGGTTATGGGGAGCGGGCGGGTAAGTGGAGCTGAGTCAATGGCCAGATCAGCCATGATCTTATTGAATGGCGGAGCAGGCTCGAGGGACTAGATGGCCTACTCCTGTTCCTAATTCCTATGTTCTTATGTTCTTATGTTCTTATTGTCAAGTTCAAAAATAGGCAAACATGCAGGAAACATATGGATCAGACAAAGCTGCGGCACACAGACGAACCGGAACAGTCGGAGGAAGAGACAATCGACGACCAACCAACTTACCCCCGTCATCAGAGGACTCAGTGGTCATCAGTGAATCGGGACTTTCAATCACTGACATGTTCAATGAAAATGGACTTTCAATCCCTGACATGGCCATTGCCGCTCCCACCAGGTCAGTCACCCAGCCACCAGTCACAACAGACTCTGAACACTCACCCAAGGCTGGAGTTGAACTGAGATGGTCAACCCGGGAGCATAAAACACCGGACCATCTCAATTTGTAAAAGATTGTGTTAATATCTCAGAGAGGGGTATTGTCATGTCTGTACTTTTGGGATCACTAGCCACTAGATGGCGTCACTGTTGGATGCACGTGTGTGCAGCCCAAGTACAAAAGGCCAGCCATTTTGTACATTTGTCACTTTGGGACTTAATAAAGCAGAGCCAAGGTCATACCTTTTGGAGTTAAACAGTACTCAGTCTAACAGTTACTGCACACACAACACTTTTGTTTCTAGAAATTTATCTATCTCCCTCTTAAATATATTCAGTGACTTGGCCTCCACAGCCTTCTGTGGTAGAGAATTCCACAGGTTCACCACCCTCTGAGTGAAAAAATTTCTCCTCATCTCGCTCCTAAATTTCCTACCCCGTATCCTGAGACTGTGACCCCTTGTTCCAGACTTCCCAGCCAGGGGAAACATCCTCCCCGCATCCAGTTTATCCAACCCCCGTCAGAATTTTATACATTTCAATGAGATCCCCTCTCATTCTTCTAAACTCTAGTGAATACAGGCCTAGTCGACCCAATCTCTCCTCATACAACAGTCCTGCCAGGAATCAGTCTTCGCTGCACTCTCCCTATGGCAAGTATATCCTTTCTTAGGTAAGGAGACCAAAACTGCTCATTCCAGGTGCGGTCTCACCAAGGCCCTGTATAACTGTAGTAAGACATCCTTGCTTCTGTACTCAAATCCTCTTGCAATGAAGGCCAACATACCATTTGCCTTCCTAACTGCTTGCTGCACCTGCATGTTTGCTTTCAATGACTGGTGTACAAGGACACCCAGGTCCCTCTGTACATCGACACGTACCAAGCCATCACCATTTAAATAATACTTTGTCCTTATGTTTTTCCTACCAAAGTGGATAACTTTATATTTATCCACATTATACTCCATCTGCCATTGCTTTGGGATGTCCTGAGGTCGAGAAAGATGCTATATAAATGCAAGTTCCATCTGATTGCACTGCTAGTTCGATCATCGAGTTCCTACCCATGCTGCAATCTTCCACTGCAGCTCAATAGCTCCCCGTTATCGAACGGTTTTCATTCTCTGCTGGAGGACCTCCTTCTTCACAATGGATAGTCAAGATCCAGTGTTCTTGCAGACACATACACTGAGGGAGACTTGCAGAGTTCCATGCATCTTACCATCACTGAGAGTGGAGTGTTGACAGAGTCACATGTGTTTCTGATGGAAGAATCTTCAGTCAGGTACCGCAAGGTTGTTATACTATGACACCTTATCACATCCGATGGCAGGAGGGTCGGTAACCAGGTTGTTAGACTTGCATTTATATCGCACCTTTCACGACCACCGGATGTCTGAAAAGCGCTTTACAGCCAATGAAGTACTTTTTGGAGTCGAGTCACTGTTGTAATGTGGGAAACATGGCAGCCAATATGTGCACAGCAAGCTCCCACAAACAGCATTGTGATAATGACCCGATAATCTGGTTTTTTTTGTTATGTTGATTGAGGGATAAATATTGGTGCGGACACTGTGAATAACTCCCCTTCAAAATAGTGCCGTGGGATCTTTCACATCCATCTGAGAGAGCAAACGGGGCCTCGGTTTAACATCTCATCCAAAAGACAGCACCTCCGACAGTGCAGCACTGCACGAGAGTGTCAGTCCAGATTTGTGAGTCCTGGAGTGGGACTTGAACCCACAACCTGCTGATTCAGAGATAAGTGTGCTGCCCACTGAGACACAGCTGAACACAACAGCAGGTACAGATTTAAGGTCATTGGTAAAAGAACCAGGGGGAAGGTAAGGCAGATTTTTTTTAAAACTCAGCGAGTTGTTGTGATTGGGAATGTGCTGTCTGAAAGGGGGGTGGAAGCAGATTCAATAGTAACTTTCAAAATGGAATTGGATAAATATGCAAAGGGAAAAAAAATCACAAGGCTATGGGGAAAGAGCAGGGGAGTGGGACTAATTGGATCGCTCTTTCACAGAGCCGGCACAGGAACGATGGGTCGAATGGCCTCCTCCTGTGCTATAGGATTCTATGAATGACAGTCACTGTTGTTATGTGGACAAACACAGCAGCCATTTTGCACACAGCAAGACCCCACAAACACAATGAGAGATGAAGATCACGTTAATCTTGTATTTCTAAAACAAATGAGACTGGACACAGGGAGGTTAAAGTAAGAGTAACCTCAGTCTTTATTAAAACACTCCAGAGTGAGTAACAGGCCTTAGGGGCCGGCTTATATACAGTGCTCCCAAGGGATGCTGGGATCCCCTGAGACTTCAAGAGATGAGCTCCCTGGTGGCGGAACTTGGGAGTGCATGCTTTACAGATACACAACATCACTCCCCTCAAAGTCAAGGTGAAAACTATTTACAAGGTGAGGCAGTCGGGAGCCTTTGTTTCCCTGGTGGACCGCCTCGGTACAAATGTCTGTTCTGGTGTGTTGGCTGTGCCCTCGCTGGGCTGGCGTGTTGTTGGCCCTGCAGGGCTGCTGGGTGAGCCTGGCCTTGCTGGGCTGTTGGGCGTGATGGGTTCAATTTCTTGGTCCGGGGTGGTGTCATTGTTCCTATGGATGTGTGTTGTGGGCTCGAAAAAGGTGGTATCTGCTGTGGGTTGTTCAGGGCAGTCTGTGAACCACAGCCTCGTTTGGTCCAGGTGCTTTCTGCAAATTTGTCCATTGTCTAGTTTGACTACAAACACCCTACTCCCTTCTTTAGTTATCACCGTGCCTGCAATCCACTTGGGACCATGTCCATAGTTTAGCACATACACAGGGTCATTCAGATCAATTTCCCGTGACACAGTGGCGCGACCATCATTTACGTTTTGTTGCTGCCGCCTGCTCTCTATCTGATCATGCAGGTTGGGGTGAACCTGCGAGAGTGTCTTTTTCATGAGTAGCTCAGCCGGGGACATCCCTGTGAGCGAGTGGGGTCTTGTGCGGTAGCTGAGCAGTACTCGGGACAGGCGGGTTTGGAGTGAGCCTTCTGTGACTCATTTGAGGCTCTGTTTGATTGTTTGTACTGCCCGCTCTACCTGCCCATTGGAGGCTGGTTTAAACGGGATCGAGGTGACATGTTTGATCACATTGCGGGTCATGAATTCTTTAAATTCGGCACTGGTGAAACATGGCCCGTTGTCACTGACCAGTATGTCAGGCAGGCCATGGGTGGCAAACATGGCCCTCAGTCTTTCAATGGTGGCGGTGGCGGTGCTTCCCCTGACATTATTTCACGTTCAATCCATTTTGAAAAAGCATCCACCACCACCAGGAACATTTTACCGAGAAACGGGCCCGTATAGTCGACATGGATCCTCGACCATGGTCTGGAGGGCCAGGACCACAAACTTAGTGGTGCCTCTCTGGGCGCGTTGCCCAACTGAGCACACATGCTGCATTGCCGTACACAGGACTGTAAGTCAGAGGAGGACGATAAGAGGCTGAAGGGTGACTTGGACAGGTTAGGTGAGAGGGCAAATGCATGGCAGATGCAGTATAATGTAGGGAACCAATGCAGGGAGACAGAGGGAAACAAAAGGAGACAAAAGCAAAAGACAGAAAGGAGATGAGAAAAAGTGGAGGGCAGAGAAACCCAAGGCAAAGAACAAAAAGGGCCACTGAACAGCAAAATTCTAAAAGGATGAAGGGTGTTAAAAAAACAAGCCTGAAGGCTTTGTGTCTTAATGCAAGGAGAATCCGTAATAAGGTGGATGAATTAACTGTGCAAATAGATGTTAACAGATATGATGTGATGGGGATTACAGAGACGTGCCTCCAGGATGATCAGGGCTGGGAACTCAACATCCAGGGGTATTCAACATTCAGGAAGGATAGAATAAAAGGAAAAGGAAGTGGGGTAGCATTGTTGGTTAAGGAGGAGATTAATGTAATAGTTAGGAAGGACATTAGCTTGGATGATGTGGAATCTATATGGGTAGAGCTGCAGAACACCAAAGGGCAAAAAACTTTAGTGGGAGTTGTGTACAGACCTCCAAACAGTAGTAGTGATGTTGGGGAGGGCATCAAACAGGAAATTAGGGGTGCATGCAATAAAGGTGCAGCAGTTATAATGGGTGACTTTAATATGCACATAGATTGGGTTAACCAAACTGGAAGCAATACGGTGGAGGAGAATTTCCTGGAGTGCATAAGGGATGGTTTTCTAGACCAATATGTCAAGGAACCAACGAGGGGGGAGGCCATCTTAGACTGGGTGTTGTGTAATGAGAGAGGATTAATTAGCAATCTCGTTGTGCGAGGCCCCTTGGGGAAGAGTGACCTAATATGTTGGAATTCTGCATTAGGATGGAGAATGAAACAGTTAATTCTGAGACCATGGTCCAGAACTTAAAGAAGGGTAACTTTGAAGATATGAGGCGTGAATTGGCTAGGATAGATTGGCGAATGATACTTAAGGGGTTGACTGTGGACGGGCAATGGCAGACATTTAGAGACCACATGGATGAACTACAACAATTGTACATTCCTGTCTGGCGTAAAAATAAAAAAGGGAAGGTGGCTCAACCGTGGCTATCAAGGGAAATCAGGGATAGTATTAAAGCCAAGGAAGTGGCCTACAAATTGGCCAGAAATAGCAGTGAACCCGGGGACTGGGAGAAATTTAGAACTCAGCAGAGGAGGACAAAGGGTTTGATTAGGGCAGGGAAAATGGAGTACGAGAAGAAGCTTGCAGGGAACATTAAGACGGATTGCAAAAGTTTCTATAGATATGTAAAGAGAAAAAGGTTAGTAAAGACAAACGTAGGTCCCCTGCAGCCAGAATCAGGGGAAGTCATAACGGGGAACAAAGAAATGGCGGACCAATTGAACAAGTACTTTGGTTCGGTATTCACTAAGGAGGACACAAACAACCTTCCGGATATAAAAGGGGTCAGAGGGTCTAGTAAGGAGGAGGAACTGAGGGAAATCCTTATTAGTCGGGAAATTGTGTTGGGGAAATTGATGGGATTGAAGGCCGATAAATTCCGAGGGCCTGAAGGACTGCATCCCAGAGTACTTAAGGAGGTGGCCTTGGAAATAGCGGATGCATTGTCAGTCATTTTCCAACATTCCATTGACTCTGGATCAGTTCCTATCGAGTGGAGGGTAGCCAATGTAACCCCACTTTTTAAAAAAGGAGGGAGAGAGAAAACGGAATTATAGACCGGTCAGCCTGACATTGGTAGTGGGTAAAATGATGGAATCAATTATTAAGGATGTCATAGCAGCGCATTTGGAAAGAGGTGACATGATAGGTCCAAGTCAGCATGGATTTGTGAAAGGGAAATCATGCTTGACAAATCTTCTGGAATTTTTTGAGGATGTTGCCAGTAGAGTGGACAAGGGAGAACCAGTTGATGTGATATATTTGGACTTTCAGAAGGCTTTCGACAAGGTCCCACACAAGAGATTAATGTGCAAAGTTAAAGCACATGGGATTGGGGGTAGTGTGCTGACATGGATTGAGAACTGGTTGTCAGACAGGAAGCAAAGAGTAGGATTAAATGGGTACTTTTCAGAATGGCAGGCAGTGACTAGTGGGGTACCGCAAGGTTCTGTGCTGGGGCCCCAGCTGTTTACATTGTACATTAATGATTTAGACGAGGGGATTAAATGTAGTATCTCCAAATTTGCGGATGACACTAAGTCGGGTGGCAGTGTGAGCTGCGAGGAGGATGCTATGAGGCTGCAGAGCGACTTGGATAGGTTAGGTGAGTGGGTAAATGCATGGCAGATGAAGTATAATGTGGATAAATGTGAGGTTATCCACTTTGGTGGTAAAAACAGAGAGACATTGAAGGTTGGCATGCAGATACAGCAGGCGGTTAAGAAAGCAAATGGCATGTTGGCCTTCATAGCGAGGGGATTTGAGTACAGGGGCAGGGAGGTCTTACTGCAGTTGTACAGGGCCTTGGTGAGGCCACACCTGGAGTATTGTGTACAGTTTTGGTCTCCTAACCTGAGGAAGGACATTCTTGCTATTGAGGTAGTGCAGCGAAGGTTCACCAGACTAATTCCCGGGATGGCGGGACTGACCTATCAAGAAAGACTGGATCAACTGGGCTTGTATTCACTGGAGTTCAGAAGAATGAGAGGAGACCTCATAGAAACGTTTAAAATTCTGATGGATTTAGACAGGTGAGATGCAGGAATAATGTTCCCAATGTTGGGACGTCCAGAACCAGGGGTCACAGTCTAAGGATAAGGGGTAAGCCATTTAGGAACGAGATGAGGAGAAACTTCTTCACCCAGAGAGTGGTGAACCTGTGGAATTCTCTACCACAGAAAGTAGTTGAGGCCAATTCACTAAATATATTCAAAAAGGAGTTAGATGAAGTCCTTGCTACTCGGGGGATCAAGGGGTATGGCGAGAAAGCAGGAATGGGGTACTGAAGTTGGATGTTCAGCAAAGAACTCATTGAATGGTGTTGCAGGCTAGAAGGGCCGAATGGCCTACTCCTGCACCTATTTTCTATGTTTCTATGTAGATAAATGTGAGGTTATCCATTTTGTGGCACAAGCACGAAGGCAGAATATTATCGGAATGGCGGCAGATTAGGAAAAGGGGAGGTGCAACGAGACCTGGGTGTCATGGTTCATCAGTCATTGAAAGTTGGCATGCAGGTACAGCAGGCGGTGCAGAAGGCAAATGGTATGTTGGTCTTTAGAGCTTGGGGATTTGAGTATAGGAGCAGGGAGGTCTTACTGCAGTTGTACAGGGCCTTGGTGAGGCCTCACCTGGAATATTGTGTTCAGTTTTGGTCTCCTAAGCTGAGGAAGGACATTCTTGCTATTGAGGGAGTGCAGCGAAGGTTCACCAGACTGATTCCAGGGATGGCTGGACTGTCATGTGAGGAGAGACTGGATCAACTGGGCCTTTATTCACTGGAGTTTAGAAGAGTGAGAGGGGATCTCATCGAAACGTATAAGATTCTGACGGGACTGGACAGGTTAGATGCGGGAAGAATGTTCCCGATGTTGGGGAAGTCCAGAACCAGGGGACATGGTCTTAGGATAAGGGGCAGGTCATTTAGGACTGAGATGAGGAGAAATTTCTTCACTCAGAGAGTTGTTAACCTGTGGAATTCCATGCCGCAGAAAGTTGTTGATGCCAGTTCATTGGATATATTCAAGAGGGAATTAGATATGGCCCTTCTGGCGAAGGGGATCAAGGGGTATGGAGAGAAAGCAGGAAAGGCTTACTGAGGGAATGATCAGCCATTATCTTATTGAATGGCGGTGCAGGCTCGAAGGGCCAAATGGCCTAATC
Source organism: Pristiophorus japonicus (assembly GCF_044704955.1). Classification (NCBI taxonomy): domain Eukaryota; kingdom Metazoa; phylum Chordata; class Chondrichthyes; family Pristiophoridae; genus Pristiophorus; species Pristiophorus japonicus. The sequence goes on from NC_091978.1 coordinate 7,505,836, forward strand.
CTGCACCTATTTTCTATTTTTCTATGATACCGGGCCACCACACGTGGGATCTGGCTATCGCTTTCATCATTACTATAACCGGGTGTGTGCTGTGGAGATGCGAGATGAACGTCTCCCTGCCCTTTTTGGGTAGCACTACGCGGTTACCCCACAACAGGCAGTCTGCCTGAATGGACAGCTCATTTTTTCGCCGCTGGAACGGCTTGATTAGCTCTTGTATTTCAACGGGGATGCTGGCCCAGGTCCCATGCAGTACACAGTGTTTTACTGGGGACAGTAGAGGATATTGGCTGGTCCAAGTCCTAATCTGACGGGCCGTGACAGGTGATTTACCATTTTCAAATGCTTCCATGACTATCAACATGTCTGCGGGCTGCGCCACCATCAACAAGTTTGCAGGCTGCGCCATTTCCACACCCATGGTGGGCAATGGTAGCCGACTGAGAGCATCCGCACAGTTCTTGGTTGCTGGCCTGTGACGGATGGTATAGTTATACGCTGATAGCACGAGTGCCCACCTTTGTCTGCGGGCTGAGGCATTAGTATTTATCCCCTTGTTTTCAGCGAACAAGGATATGAGGGGCTTGTGATCGGTTTCCAGCTCAAATTTGAGGCCAAACAGGTACTGATGCATTTTCTTTACCCTGAACACACACGCTAATGCCTCTTTCTCAATCATGCTGTGGGCCCTCGTGGCCTTAGACAGGCTCCTTGGAAGCAATAGCGACAGGTTGCAACTTCCCCGCAACGTTAGCTTGTTGTAATACACACCCAACTCCGTACGACGACGCATCACATGCTAGCACAAGTCTTTTACACGGGTTATACAATACAAGCAGCTTGTTGGAGCATAAAATGTTTCTGGCTTTCTCAAAAGCATTTACTTGTTTTTTTCCCCATACCCAGTTCTCACCTTTACGCAATAACACATGTAGGGGCTCTAAGAGGGTGCTTAACCCCGGTAGGAAGTTACCAAAATAGTTGAGGAGTCGCAGGAACGACCACAGCTCCGTGACCTTCTGTGGCCTGATAACCTCTGCCTTGGCATCTGTGGGCCGAATGCTGTCCGCCATGATCTTTCTCCCCAAAAACTCCACTTCTGTTGCCATGACGATGCATTTGGACCTCTTCAGCCGCAGCCCTACGCGATTCAGTCGCTGGAGAACCTCCTCCAGGTTTTGTAGGTGCTCGATGGTGTCCCGACCCGTGACCAATATGCCGTCCTGAAAAACCACCGTGCGTGGTACCGACTTGAGTAGGCTCTCCATGTTTCTCTGGAAGATCGTTGCAGCCGACCGAATTCCAAACGGGCATCTGTTGTAGATGAACAGTCCCTTGTTCGTGTTGATGCAGGTGAGGCCTTTCAAAGACTCCTCCAGCTCCTGCGTCATGTAGGCTGAAGTCAGGTCGAGCTTGGTGAACGTATTGCCTCCTGCCAGCATCGCAAATAGGTCGTCTGACTTAGGTAGCGGGTATTGGTCCTGTAGCGAGAAACGATTAATAGTTACTTTATAATCGCCGCAAATCCTGACCATGCCATCACTTTTGAGTCCTGGAACAATCGGGCTGGCCCACTCGCTGAATTCCACTGGGGAGATGATGCCCTCGCGTTGCAGCCTGTCCTGCTCGATTTCCACTATCTTCCTCATCATGTGAGGTACCGCTCGCGCCTTGTGGTGAATGGGTCATGCCTCTGGGACTAAGTGGATCCGCACCCATGCCCTGGAAAAGTTTCCAATGCCTGGTTCAAAAAGGAAGGACATTTTTAAGAACCTGGGTACACGAGGCCGCATCGACATGTGATAGCGCTCGGATGTCATCCCAGTTCCAGCGGATTTTGCCCAACCAGCTTCTTCCAAGCAGTGTGCGGCCATCGCCCAGGACAATCCAGATTGGCAGTTCATGCACCGTGCCCTCGTAGGTGACCTTGACCATGGTGCTGCCCAGGACAGTGATGAGCTCTTTGGTGTACGTTCTCAGTTTTGTCGCCAGTTATTGTGTTCCTAACACAGATGAGACTGCACACAGGGAGTTTAAAGTAACAGTGACCTCAGTCTTTATTAAGATGCTCCAGAGTGAGGAACAGGCCTTAGGGGCTGGCTTATATACATTGCTCCCAAGGGATGCTGGGATCCCTTGGGACTTCAGGGGATGCGCTCTCTGGTGGCGGAACATGGGAGTGCATGCTTTACAGATACACAACAAATCTGTTTTGGTGGTGTTGATGGCGAGAGGAATGTTGACCAGGACACCAGGCGAACATCTTGCTTATCGAATAGTGCCTAGGGATCACTGACATCCTCCTGAATAGGCAGGTGGGGCTTCAGTTTAATGTCGCAACAGCATCTCTGACAGTGTAGTACTCCCCCAGTGCGGCATTCCCTCCCCCAGTAACTCACTCTCTCCCCAGTACCTCACTCCCTCCCCAGTACCTCACTTCCTCCCCAGTACCTCCCTCCCTCCCCAGTACCTCACTCCCACCCCAGTACCTCACTCCCTCCCCAGTATCTCACTCCCTCTCCAGTACCTCCCTCACTCCCCCAGTATCTCACTCCCTCTCCAGTACCTCCCTCACTCCCCCAGTACCTCCCTCCCTCCCCAGTACCTCACTCCCACCTCAATACCTCACTCCCTCCCCAGTATCTCACTCCCTCCCCAGTACCTCCCTCACTCCCCAAGTACCTCACTCCCTCCCAAGTACCTCACTTCCTCCCCCAGTATCTCACTCCCTCCCCAGTATCTCACTCTCTCCCCAGTTCCTCCCTCACTCCCCAGTACCTCCCTCCCTCCCCAGTACCTCACTTCCACCCCCAGTTCCTCACTCCCTCCCCAGTACCTCACTCACTCCCCCAATATCATATACTTCCTTCCCCAGTACTGTACAGCCTCCCTCCCCCAGTCCCTCACGCCCTCCTCCAGTACCTCACCCCACCCCATCCCCCAGTCCTCACTCCCTCCCCCAGTACTTCACTCACTCCCTCCCCCAGTGCCTCACTCTCTCCTTCAGTACCTCACTCCCTCCCCATTACCTCACTCTCTCCTCTAGTACCTCACTCCCTCCCCAGTCCTTCCCTCCCTCCCCAATACCTCACTCTCTCCCCCAGTCCCTCACTGCCTCCCCAGTACCTTCCCCCCTCCCCCAGTGCTTCCCTCACTACCCAGTACCTCACTCCCTCCATCCCCCAGTACCTCCCTCCCATTAACTCCCTCCCTCCCTCCCCGTGCCTCACTCACTCCCCTGTACCTCACTCCCTCTTCCAGTATCTCACTTCCTCCCCCAGTCCCTCCCTCCATCCCCCAGTACTTCACTCACTCCCTCCCTCAGTGCCTCACTCCCTCCGCAGTCCTTCCCTCTCTCCCCCAGTACCCCCTCCCTCCCACAGTACCTCACTCCCTCCCCCAGTCCCTCACTCCCTCCCCAGTCCCTCACTCCATCCCCAATACCTCACTCCCTCCACAGCCCATCACTCCCTCCCTCAGCCCCTCACTCCCTCCCCAGTCCCTCACTCCCTCCCCAGTAGCTCACTCACTTCCCTAGTACCATATACCTCCTTCCCTCAGTACTGTACAGCCTCCCTCCCCAGTACCTCACTCCGTCCTCCAGTCCCTCCCTCCCCCAATACCTCCCTCCCAGAGTCTCTCACTCCCTCCCCAAGTGTGTCACTCCCTCCCCAGTACCTCACTCCTTCCCCCAGTCCCTCACTCCCTTCCTCAGTACCTCCCTCCCCCAGTGCCTCCCTCACTCCCCCAGTACCTCACTCCCTCTCTCCCCCAGTACCTCCCTCCCCAGTACCTCACTCCCTCCCTCCCCCAGTACCTCCCTCCTTCCCCCAGTGCCTCACTCCCTCCCCGGTAGCTCAATCCCTCCTCCAGTAACTCACTCCCTCCCATAGTGCCTCCCTCACTCCCCCAGTGCCTCATTCCCTCCCCCAGTCCCTTACTCCCTCCCCCAGTTCCTCACTCCCTCCCCAGTACCTCACTCACTCCCCCAATATCATATGCCTCCTTCCCCCTGTCCCTCACACCCTCCTCTAGTACCTCACCCCACCCCATCCCCCAGTCCCTCACTCCCTCCCCAGTACTTCACTCACTCTCTCCCCCAGTGCCTCACTCTCTCCTTCAGTACCTCACTCCCTCCCCATTACCTCATTCTCTCCTCTAGTACCTCATTCCCTCCCCAGTCGTTCCCTCCCTCACCAGTATGTCACTCCCCCCCCTTCCCCAGTGCCTCACTCCCTCCCCAGTACCTCACTCCCTCCCCCAGTCCCTCACTGCCTCCCCAGTAACTCCCTCCCCCAGTGCCTCCCTCACTACCCAGTACCTCACTCCCTCCATCCCCAGTACCTCCCTCCCAGTAACTCACTCCCTCCCTCCCCGTGCCTCACTCACTCCCCTGTACCTCACTCCATCCTCCGGTACCTCACTCCCTCCCCCAGTCCCTCCCTCCCTCCCCCAGTACTTCACTCACTCCCTCCCCCAGTACCTCACTCCGTCCCTCAGTCCCTCCCTCCCCAATACCTCACTCCCTCCCTCAGTGCCTCACTCCCTCCCCAGTCCCTCCCTCTCTCCCCCAGTACCCCCTCCCTCCCACAGTACCTCACTTCCTCCCCTAGTCCCTCACTCCCTCCCCAGTCCCTCACTCCATCCCCAATACCTCACTCCCTCCCCCAGCCCCTCACTCCCTCCTCAAGCCCTTCACTCCCTCCCCCAGTCCCTCACTCCCTCCCCAGTAGCTCACTCACTTCCCTAGTACCATATACCTCCTTCCCCCAGTACTGTACAGCCTCCCTCCCCCAGTAACTCACTCCGTCCCTCAGTCCCTCCCTCCCCAATACCTCACTCCCTCCCCCAGTGCCTCACTCCCTCCTCCAGTACCTCACTCCCTCCCCCAGTCCCTCACTCCCTCCCCCAGTGTGTCACTCCCTCCCCAGTACCTCATTCCTTCCACAGTCCCTCACTCCCTTCCCAGTACCTCCCTCCCTCCCCCAGTGCCTCCCTCACTCCCCCAGTATCTCACTCCCTCCCTCCCCCAGTACCTCCCTCCCTCCCCTAGTGCCTCACTCCCTCCTCCAGTACCTCACTCCCTCCCCCAGTCCCTCACTCCCTCCCCCAGTGTGTCACTCCCTCCCCAGTACCTCATTCCTTCCCCCAGTCCCTCACTCCCTTCCCAGTACCTCCCTCCCTCCCCCAGTGCCTCCCTCACTCCCCCAGTATCTCACTCCTTCCCTCCCCCAGTACCTCCCTCCTTCCCCCAGTGCCTCACTCCCTCCCCGGTACCTCAATCCCTCCTCCAGTACCTCGCTCCCTCCCCTAGTGCCTCCCTCACTCCCCCAGTGCCTCATTCCCTCCCCCAGTACCTCACTCCCTCTCCCAGTAACTCCCTCCCTCCCCGGTACCTCAATCCCTCCTCCAGTACCTCGCTCCCTCCCCCAGTACCTCACTCCCTCCCCCAATGCCTGCCTCACTCACTCTGTTACTCACTCACTCACTCACTCACTCCCCCAGTGCTGCTTTGGAGTGTCAGCCTCGGTTATGCCTGAAGTTCTTTCTTTTATGATAATTAACGATGATTGATGAAAGCTGTCATCACCAATTACAATGACAGCCAATAAACTGTAACTCAAACAAATGTTAAAGAATACTTAATTAAGTTAAAATCCCAATCCAGTCTATGGTGAAGCACTCCAGTCCCTCCGGTGACCATTGGCTGTGGAAGACCTCAAGTGTGCCAGTGATCACCTCGTGTTCCATTTCCAGGGACACCCAGGCGTGCACGTAACCGTGGAAGAGCGGCAGGTAATCGGACCGAACGACCCACGCGACCACATAACTGACAGGGATGATAGGTGAATGGGACTTGGAGCGAGTTAGGATAGGGGGCAGCAGAATTTTAGATGACCTCAAGTTTACAAGTTTAGAAAATGGGAGATTGGCCAGAAGTGTGTAGGAAAAGTCAGCAAGGGTAACAAGTCTAGGGGTTTTCAGCAACAACAGCTAATCAGTACTGCAGCAAGAACTCGACAGTGAGGGCTGATAAGTGGCAAGTAACATTCGTGCCACACAAGTGCCAGGCAATGACCATCTCCAACCAGTGAGAGTCTAACCACTGCCCCTTGACATTCAACGGCATTACCATCAACTAATCCCCCACCATCAACATCCTGTTGTTGCTGAAAGCCCCTAGACTTGTTACCTCTCGACTTGACTTTTCCTACACACACCTGACCAATCTCCCATTTTCTAAACTTGTAAACTTGAGATCATCTAAAACTCTGCTGCCCCATGTCCTAACTCGCTCCAAATCCCATTCACCCATCATCCCTGTACTCGCTGATCTACATTGGCTCCCAGTTAAGCAATGCCTTGATTTTAACATTCTCATCCTTGTTTTCATGGCCTCGCCCCTCCCTAGCTCTGTAATCTCCTCCGGTCCATGGCAGATGCAGTATAATGTGGATAAATGTGAGGTTATCCACTTTGTGGGCAAAAGCACGAAGGCAGAATATTATCTGAATGGCGGCAGATTAGGAAAAGGGGAGGTGCAACAAGACCTGGGTGTCATGGTACATCAGTCATTGAAGGTTGGCATGCAGTTTCAGCAGGCGGTGATGAAGGCAAATGGTATGTTGGCCTTCATAGTGACAGGATTTGAGTATAGGAACAGGGAGGTCTTGCTGCAGTTGTACAGGACCTTAGTGAGGCCTCACCTGGAGTATTGTGTTCAGTTTTGGTCTCCTAATCTGAGGAATCATGTTCTTGCAATTGAGGGAGTGCAGTAAAAGGTTCACCAGACTGATTCCCGGGATGGCAGGACTGACATATGAGGAGAGACTGGATCAACTGGGCCTGTATTCACTGGAATTTAGAAGAATGAGAGGAGATCTCATAGAAACACATAAAATTCTGATAGGACTGGACAGGTTAGATGCAGGAAGAATGTTCCCGATGTTGGGGAAGTCCAGAACCAGGGGACATAGTCTAAGGATGAGGGGTAAGCCATTTAGGACTGAAATGAGGAGAAACTTCTTCACTCAGTTGTTAACCAGGAAAGGGGTACTGAGGGAATGATCAGCCATGATCTTATTGAATGGTGGTGCAGGCTCAAAGGGCTGAATGGCCTACTCCTGCACCTATTTTCTATGTTTCTATGGTTCTATGTCCGACAACACTCTAAGATCTCTGCACTCCTCCAACTCTGGCCTCTTGAGCATTCTCGATTTTAATCACTCTACCATTGGCAGCCGTGCCTTCAGCTGCCAAAACCCTAAACTCTGGAATTCCCTCCCTAAATCTCTTGTTTTTATTCATTCATGGGATGAGGGCGTCATTGGCAAGGCCAGCATTTAATGCCCATCCCTAATTGCCCTTGAGAAGATGGTGGTGAGCCGCCTTCTTGAACCGCTGCAGTCCGTGTGGTGAACGTGCTCCCACAGTGCTGTTAGGGAGGGAGTTCCAGGATTTTGACCCAGCGATGATGAAGGAACGGCGATATATTTCCAAGTCAGGTTGGTGTGTGATTTGGAGGGGAACCTGCAGGTTATGGTGTGCCTGCTGCCCTTGTCCTTATAGGTGGTAGAGGTCGGGTTTGGGAGGTGCTGCCAAAGAAGCCTTGGTGAGTTGCTGCAGTGCATCTTGTAGATGGTGCAGCCACGGTGTGCCGGTGGTGGAGGGAGTGAATGTTGAAGGTGGTGGATGGGGTGTCAATCAAGCGGGCTGCTTTGTCCTGGATGTTGTCGAGCTTCTTGAGTGTTGTTGGAGCTGCACTCATCCAGGCAAGTGGAGAGTATTCGATCACACTCCTGACTTGTGCCTTGTAGATGGTGGAAAGGCTTTGAGGAGTCAGGAGGTGAGACACTTGCCGCAGAATACCCAGCCTCTGACCTGCTCTTGTAGCCACAGTATTTATGTGGCTGGTCCAGTTAAGTTTCTGATCAATGGTGACCCCCAGGATATTGATGATGGGAGATTCGGCAATGGTAATGCCGTTGAATGTCAAGGGGCGGTGGTTAGACTCTCGCTTGTTGGAGATAGTCATTGCCTGGCACTTGTGTGACACAAATATTACTTGCCACTTATCAGCCCAAGCCTGAATGTTGTCCAGGTCTTGCTGCATGCGGACATGGATTGATCCATTATCTGAGGAGTTGCGAATGGAGCTGAACACTGTACAGTCATCAGTGAACATCCCCACTTCTGACCTTATGATGGAGGGAAGGTCATTGATGAAGCAGCTGAAGATGGCTGGGCCTAGGACACTGCCCTGAGGAACTCCTGCAGCGATGTCCTGGGGCTGTGATGATTGACCTCCAACCAGCACAACTATCTTCCTTTGTGTTAGGTATAACTCCAGCCACTGGAGAGTTTTCCCCCTGATTCCCATTGATTTCAGTTTTACTCGGGCTCCTTGATGCCACATTCGGTCAAATGCTGCCTTGATGTCGAGGGCAGTCACTCTCACACCTCTGGAATTCAGCTCTTTTGTCAATGTTTGGACCAAGGCTGTAATGAGGTCTGGAGCCGAGTGGTCCTGGTGGAACCCAAACTGAGCATCGGTGATCAGGTTATTGGTGAGTAAATATCGCTTGATAGCTCTGTCGACGACACCTTCCATCACTTTGCTGATGATTGAGAATAGACTGATGGAGCCGTAATTGGCCGGATTGGATTTGTCCTGCTTTTATCTAGACAGCCTTTGTGTCTGTCATCCCTCATTTAGTTGACCAAGCTTTTGGTCACCTGTCCTAATATGGCTCAGGTGGCTCGGTGTCAAATTTAGTCTACTAACTCTCCTGTGAAGCGCCTTGAAACTTTTTATTACGTAAAAGGTTCTAGATAAATACAATTTGTCATAGTTGTTGTTGTTCTACAAATCCTCATGGCTCATCCAACCAATCAGAAGCACCCTTTCTTAACATCTGCCCTTGACAGTGGCCCGTTTCCATGGAAACTCCCTGATTCCCAGACCAGGCCATGTACCAAGTCAAGGTTCCGACTGAGAGTGTTTGGTCTTTCCAATGGTGGAGTAGGTTTCTCAATGGGATTGGGAGGACATTACTTTTGGGACTTGTTGGACTCCCGTTGCGATAGGCAGGTATTCCCACTGATGGGATTGGATTGGCACTGAGATAATAATAATGAGGTAACATTGTTATCTTAGCCGCAGTATAACTAAGACCGCCTATTTCCACCTCCGTCTTTGCCTCAGCTAATCCGCTGCTGAAGTCCTCATCCGTGCCTTTGTTATCTCTGGACTTGACTATTCCAACGCACTCCTGGCTGGCCTCCCACATTCTATCCAATGTAAACTAGAGGTGATCCAAAACTCGGCTGCCCCATGTCCTAACTCGCACCAAATCCCGCTCACCCATCACCCCCTGTACTCACTGACCTACATTGGCTCCCGGTTAAGCAATGCCCTCAATTTCAAAATTCTCATCCTTGTTTACAAATCCCTCCCTGGCCTCACTCCTCCCTATCTCTGTAATCTCCTCCAGCCCCCCAACCCCCCGAGATGTCTGCACTCCTCTAATTCTGCCCTCTTGAACATCCCTGATTATAATCCACCAGCGGTGGCCGTGCCTTCTGTTGCCTGGGCCCCAAGCTCTGGAACTCCCTCCCTAAACCTCTTTGCCTCCCTTTCCTCCTTCAAGACACTCCTTAAAACATACCTCTTTGATCAAGCTTTTGGTCACCTGCGCTAAAGTCTACTTATGCGGCTCGGTGTCAAATTTTAAAATGTCATAATACTCCTGTGAAGCGACTTGGGACAAAGGTGCTATATAAATGCAAGTTGTTGTTGTTTTTGAGTGGGCCTGTCATGTCTTGACATTGAGAAGGACTAAATTTGTTTTTCAGGAGTAGAACTGAATTGCCACAGAGAAGGACGCTTTGATCGAAACTGCCAGTTTAGAAAAGGAATTTGCATTTATATAGCACCTTTCACAACCAGCGGACGTCCCAAAGCGCTTTAGAGCCAATGAGATGCTTTTTGGAGTGTAATCACTGTTGTAATGTGGGAAACGCAGCAGAAATTTGCGCACAGCAAGCTCCCACAAACAGCAATGTGATAATGACCAGATAGTCTGTTTTAGTGATGTTGATTGAGGGATAAGCGTTTTCCAGGACACCGGGGTTAACTCCCCTGATCTTCTTCAAAATAACTCTGTGGAACTTTTTACATCTACCTGAGAAGGCAGATCTGCAGACTCACCTGATCATCATTCCCTTAGTTCTGCACTAAAGTGTCAGCCTAGATTTTGTGCTCAAGTCTCTGGAATGTGATTTGAGTCCATGGCCTTCTAACTCGGAGGGGAGAGTGCGATCCACTGAGCCACGGGTAAGATCGAGTGCCAGACTGAGAAGCAGTTTAATGCCAGAGCCCCACACATACTGTGCACTGGATGGACCCATGCAGATGGGACACCCACAGAATGATATTGCTCTGGCTCAGTGAGCTGCACACTCACTTCTGAGTCAGAAGGTTGTGGGTTCAAATCCCACCCCAGGAACTTGAACACAACAATCAAGCCTAACACTCCCAATGCAGTGCTGAGGGAGTGCCACACTGTCGGAGGTCTGTGTTTTGGCATGAGAAGTCTGCTCTTTCGGGTGGATGTAAAAGATCCCATGGCACTATTTCAAAGAAAAGTAGGGGAAGTTATCACCGGTGTCTGGGACCAATATTTCATCAAATCATCATAGGCAGTCCCTTGAAATCGAGGAAGACTTGCTTCCATTCAAAGTGAGTTCCCAGGTGACTGAACAGTCCAATACGGGAATTGCAGTCTCTGTCACAGGTGGGACAGATAGTCATTGAGGGAAAGGGTGGGTGGGACTGGTTTGCCGCACGCTCCTTCCGCTGCCTGCGCTTGGTTTCTGCATGTTCTCGGCGATGAGACGCGAGGTGCTCAGCGCCCTCCCGGATGCTCTTCCTCTACTTAGGGCAGTCTTTGGCCAGGGACTCCCAGGTGTCGGTGGGGATGTTGCCTTTTATCAAGGAGGCTTTGAGGGTGTCCTTGAAATGTTTCCTCTGCCCACCTGGGGCTTGCTTGCCATGTAGGAGTTCCGAGTAGAGCGCTTGCTTTAGGAGTCCTGTGTCAGGCATGCAGACAATGTGGCCCGCCCAGCGGAACTGGTCGAGCATTGTCAGTGCTTCCCTGGGCTCCCCCTCCCTCAACCAACATCACTAAAAGATAAATGATCCGGTCAGTATCACATTGCTGTTTGTGGGAGCTTGCCTGTTCCTGCGCATAGCCAAAGTGGCCATCAACCGGTCCAGGCAGCGGGCAGTCGAGAGGGTCATTCAACCCGACTGGCTGCCTCTCTTCCGCGGTTACATCCGAGCCAGGGTGTCCCTGGAGATGGAGCACGCGGTGTCCACTGGTACGCCCACGGCCTTCAGTGAGACGTGGATGCCAGAGGGACTGGAGTGCATCATCACCCCTGGCAACCAAATTTTAATTTGACCGTTTAAAGTTTAATTTGTTTAAATTGTCGATTTTAGTGCCCCTTTAATAAGGGGGCACTTGATTTACATTTGTTTTACAGATACAACCAAAATGGTTGTGGGAGCTTGCTGTGCGCAAGTTGGCTGCCACATTTCCCACATTACACAACAGTGACTACACTTCAGAAAATACTTGAATGGCTGTAAAGCGCTTTGAGGTTGCGAAAGGCACTATGTAAATATATTGTGTGCAGTTTTGGTCTCCTAATCTGAGGAAGGACATTCTTGCTATTGAGGGAGTGCAGCGAAGGTACACCAGACTGATTCCCGGAATGGCAGGACTGACATATGAGGAGAGACTGGATCGACTGTGCTTATACTCACTGGAATTTAGAAGACTGAGACGGGATCTCATAGAAACATATAAAATTCTGACGGGACTGGACAGGTTAGATGCAGGAAAAATGTTCCTAATGTTGGGGAAGTCCAGAACCAGGGGTCACAGTCTAAGGATAAGGGGTAAGCCATTTAGGACCGAGATAAGGAGAAACTTCTTCACTCAGAGAATTGTGAACCTGTGGAATTCTCTACCACAGAAAGTTGTTGAGTCCAGTTCAGTTCGTTGGATATATTCAAGAGGGAGTTAGATGTGGCCCTTACGGCTAAAGGGATCAAGGGGTATGGAGAGAAAGCAGGAAAGGGGTACTGAGGTGAATGATCAGCAATGATCATATTGAATGGTGGTGCAGGCTCGAAGGGCCGAATGGCCTACTCCTGCAACTATTTTGTATGTTTCTATTTTTTAGTTCTTGCAGAGAGCCAGCACAGACAGGGTGGGCCGAATGGGCTGCTTGTGTGCTGTAAGATTGTTGTGTCTGGGCAACAATCCCGCCCTGATCACAGTGTTTGCTCAGAAAGTTGGCTGAGCCGGTGAGAGGGAGGGACTGGACCAGCCCACTCAACACTTCACTTGCTTGTCGCTTGCCTCTCCCGCTGTGTGCTGGAAGGTTAACCCTGGAGTTTGGGCAATGCAGTTCCACAGCCCCCTCTATGTCCCGACGCCCGTTCACCCCACGCCCTTTTACATCGAGGACATTCTGCGGCCGGACCTCCCTGCCCACGCTGCCCTGTGCCCGGCCGCCCACCCGCTGCCGCCTGCTTACCGGGGCGGGCTGTACCCGGACTGCGGCAACCCCGGGCTCCCCGCTCCCTCTCCGCACCTGTACAGCAACCCGTTCCTCCCGCACCACCCGGCTCTCTACAGCACCGCAGCACCCCACCGGCACCATCCCGTCTACAGACCGCTGCCCCTCGGTAAGGAGACTGCGGGGGGCGGGGGGCACCGAGGGGAAATCATGGGGGTGGGGGGGGGGGGCGCGGCGGAGGGAGAGAGAGAGGGGAAATCATGGGGGGGGATAGAGAGGGAGAGAGAGGGGGAGAGTGAGAGGGGAGAGAGAGGGGAGAGAGAGAGGGGAAATCATGGGGGGGATAGAGGGGGAGAGAGAGGGGGAGAGTGAGAGGGGAGAGAGAGAGGGGGAAATCATGGGGGGGATAGAGGGGGAGAGAGAGGGGGAGAGTGAGAGGGGAGAGAGAGAGGGGGAAATCATGGGGGGGATAGAGAGGGAGAGAGAGGGGGAGAGTGAGAGGGGAGAGAGAGGGGAGAGAGAGAGGGGAAATCATGGGGGGAGAGAGAGGGGGAGAGAGAGAGGGGGGAAATCATGGGGAGGATAGAGGGGGAGAGAGAGGGGGAGAGTGAGAGGGGAGAGAGAGGGGGGAAATCATGGGGGGAGAGAGAGGGGGAGAGAAAGAGGGGGGAAATCATGGGGGGGGTAGAGAGAGGGGAGAGAGAGAGGGGAGAGAGAGGGGGGAAATCATGGGGGGGATAGAGAGGGGGAGAGTGAGAGGGGAGAAAGAGGGGAGAAATCATGGGGGGATAGAGAGGGGAGAGAGAGAGGGGAGAGGGGGAGAGTGAGAGGGGAGAGAGAAGGGGAAATCATGGGGGGGATAGAGAGAGGAGGAGAGAGGGGAGAGAGAGGGGGAGAGAGAGGGAGAGGGAGAGGGAGAGAGAGGGGGGGCAGAGAGGGGAGGAAGTAGGGAGAAAGGGAACAGGGGGAGGGAGAGGAGGGAGAGAGAGAGGGGAGAGGGAGGTAGAGAGAGAGGAGGGGAGAGAGAGGGAGAGCGAGAGAGGGGGGGCTAGAGAAAGGGAGGGGGAGAGGAGAGAGAAAGAGTGGGGGAAGGAGAGAGAGGGAGAGCGGGAAGGAGGGAGAGTGAGAGGAAAGGAGGGGAAAGGGGGATAGAGGGAGAAGGCGAGAGAGAGAGGAAAAGAGATAATGGAGGGAGAAAGAGATTAAGGGGGAGAGGGAGGGGGAGATAAGGCGAGAGAGAGAAAGGGAGAGGAGGAGGAGGGAGAAGGAGGGAGAGAAATAAGGAGAGAAACAAGAGAAAAATAAAGAGATGCAGCCAAGGAGAGAGATAGGAGAGAAAGAATGAGCTGTAAATAAGGCGATAGAGATAAGGAGACAGAAATAATGAGATAAGAGAAAATGATGAGACAGACAGATATAAATAAAAATAAGGGCAGGAATGAGATAGTGAGGGAGAGAAGTATGGAGATAGAGAGTACTAAGATGAGCAAAAATGTTACAGAGAAAGGAAGAGAGAGCGGGACCGCGACAACATTCAGGCCAGAAATCAGAAAGGAGTGTGTTTCGGTGTGAACGCGATTGCTCTGCGGGCACTCGATTTGCTGAAGACTTATTGCTGAAAGTGTCGCGACTTTCGGAAAGGGAGGCTTGTAAACCCCAATCGGTGCGGGAATGTGCGGGTGTAAAAGGATCAGATACACTAGTACTGACAAGAAACCCATTCAACCCGAAAAAAACAGTCAGTGAGAAACATATCAGTGTGCGGATTTCACAAACTCTTGTTCCGCTTTTAGCAAGGGCAGCCTTAACACTTCTGAACTTTTAGCGTTTCATTTCAATCTCCTGCTCTGCCCTTTATTGAAGTGATATTGAGCATTCAGGAAGCGATGTAGAGCTGATTTAGGCGAGAGACTGCACACGAATACTGTACAGACTCTCCCTGCTTCTCGCCTGTCGACAATCGAAATTCCGAACTTTACAATACGCAACATATTGAACATTTAAACAAGTTTCGGTTTCTCCTCCCCAGTGCGTGGTTCTCGCTTTCCAGCCAGGCTCACTGGTTGGGGCTGAATATTGAAACTCCAGTCGGCTGTGGAAAAGCTTGCAAAGTTCTGGGATCACCTCTCCCTCTCCCAGCCAGTCTGTGTGACCCTTTGGAATTAGAATCACAGAATGATCAGAGCGCAGGAGGCCACTCAGCCCATCGTGTCTGTGCCAGCTCTGTCCAAGGGCTATCCAATCGTCCCACCCCTCTGCCTTTCCCCATAGCCCTACAGCTCCCCCCCTTTCAGGTATTTATCCAATTCCATTTTGAAAGTTACTACTGAATCTGCTCCCACCGCCCTTTCAGGCAGCCCCAGACCATAACCACTGTTTATGTAAAAAAGATTTCACTGGTGAAGTTTATCTATTATTTTTCAATGCATAGAAACATAGAAAGATAGAAAATAGGTGTAGGAGCAGGGCATTCGGCCCTTCGAGCCTGCACCACCGTTCAATATGATCATGGCTGATCATGTAACTTCAGTACCCCATTCCCGCTTTCTCTCCATACCCCTTGATCCCTTTAGCCGTAAGAGTCACATCTAACTCCTTTTTCAATATATTTAACGAACTGGCCTCAACAACTTTCTGCGGTAGAGAATTCCACAGGTTCACAATTCTCTGAGTGAAGAAGTTTCTCCTCATCTCGGTCCTAAATGGCTTACGCCTTATCCTTAGACTGTGACCCCTGGTTCCGGACTTCCTCAATATTGGGAACATTCTTCTTGCATCTAACATGTCCAATTCCGTCAGAATTTTATATGTTTCTAAAAGATCCCCTCTCATTCTTCTAAATTACAGTGACTATAAGCCTAGTCGATCCAGTCTTCCTTCATATGTCAGTACTGCCATCCCGGAAATCAGTCTGGTGAACCTTCGCTGCACTCCCTCAATAGCAAGAATGTCCTTGCTCAGATTAGGAGACCAAAACTGTACACAATATTCAAGATGTGGCCTCACCAAGGCCCTGTACAACTGCAGTAAGACCTCACTGCTCCTATACTCAAATCCTCTCGCTATGAAGGCCAACATGTCATTTGCCTTCTTCACCGCCTGCTGTACCTGCATGACAACTTTCAATGACTAATGTACCATGACACCCAGGTCTCATTGCACATCCCCTTTTACTAATCTGTCACCATTCAGATAATATTCTGCCTTCCTGTTTTTGCCACCAAAGTGGATAACCTCACATTTATCCACATTATACTGCATCTGCCATGCATTTGCCCACTCACTTAACCTGTTAAAGTCAACCTGCAGCCTCTTAGCATCCTCCTCACAGCTCACACTGCCATCCAGCTTAGTGTCATCTGCAAACTTGGAGATATTACATTCAATTCCTTTGTCTAAATCATTAGTGAATATTGTAAATAGCTGGGGTCCCAGCACTGAACCTTGCGGTACCCCACTAGTCACTGCTTGCCATTCTGTAAAGGATCCGTTTAGAAACATAGAAACATAGAAAATAGGTGCAGGAGTAGGCCATTTGGCCCTTTGAGCCTGCACCATCATTCATTATGATCATGGCTGATCATTCACCTCAGTACCCCTTTCGCGCTTTCTCTCCATACCCCTTGATCCCTTTAGCCGTAAGGGCCACATCTAACTCCGTCTTCAATATATCCAATGAACTGGCATCAACGACTCTTTGCGGCAGGGAATTCCACAGGTTAACAACTCTATGAGTGAAGAAGTTTCTCCTCATCTCAGTCCTAAATGGCGTACCCCTTATCCTAAGACTGTGTCCCCTGGTTCTGGACTTCCCCAACATCGGGAACATTCTTCCCGCATCTAACCTGTCCCGTCCTGTCAGAATCTTATACGTTTCTATGAGATCCCCTCTCATCCTTCTAAACTCTAGTGTATACAGGCCCAGTTGACCCAGTCTCTCCTCATATGTCAGTCCAGCCATCCCTGGAATCATTCTGGTGAACCTTCGTTGCACTCCCTCAATAGCAAGAATGTCCTTCCTCCGATTAGGAGACCAAAAACTGAACAGAATATTCCAGGTGAGGTCTCACCAAGGTCCTGTACAACTGCAGTAAGACCTCCCTGCTCCTATACTCAAATCCCCTAACTACGAAGGCCAACATGCCATTTGCCTTCTTCACTGCCTGCTGTACCTGCATGCCAACTTTGAATGACTGATGAACCATAGGTCTCGTTGCACCTCCCCTTTTCCTAATCTGTCACCATTCAGATAATATACTGCCTTTGTGTTTTTGCCACTAAAATGGCTAACCTCACATTTATCCACATTATACTGCATCTGCCATACATTTGCCCACTCTCTTAACCTGTCCAAATCACCCTGCAGCCTCTTAGCATCCTCCTCGCAGCTCACACCGCCACCCAGTTTAGTGTTAGCTGCAAACTTAGAGATATTGCCCTCAATTCCTTCATCCAAATCATTAATGTATATTGCGTTATTCCCACTCTTTGCTTCCTGACTGCCAACCAGTTCTCTATCCATGTCAGTACATTACCCCCAATACCACGTGCTTTAATTTTGCACACCAATCTCTTGTGTGGAACCTTGTCTACATAGATAATGTTTATCTATTAGTTTTCAATACAGTAGCACAGTGGTAATGTTACTAGTAATCTGGAGACTTGAGTTCAAATCCCACCATGGCAGCAGTGGGGAACTTAAATTCAATTAAATAAACCTGGAATGAAAAGCTAGTGTCAGTAATGGTGACCATGAAACTACCGGATTGTCGTAAAAAACCCATCTGGTTCACTGATGTCCTTTCGGGAAGGAAATCTGCTGTCCTTACCCTGTCTGGGCCTATATGTGTCTCCAGACCCACAGCAATGTGGTTGACCCTTAACTGCCCTGAGAAATGGCCCAGCGAGACAGTTAGGGACGGGCAATAAATTCTGGCCTTGCCAGCGATGCCCACATCCTGTAAACAAATAAAAAAATGCCAATATAGGGGAGGGGTAAAGGATTAGTTGAATATTTTTAACTAAACAAATAGTTTATTATTGTTATTCAAATCCATCACCAAAAATATTTCCACCGGTTGTTTTTATAAATATACCAGACTTTTTTTTTTTTGTTGTGATCTGGAATGCGCTGCTTGAAAGGACGGTGGGAGCAGAATTGGATAAAAACTTGAAGGGAAAAATTTGCAGGACTGTGGACGATGTTCAGCCATGAACTCATTGAATGGCGGTGCAGGCTAGAAGGGCCGAATGGCCTACTCCTGCACCTATTTTCTATGTTTCTATGTTTCTATGTTCCCTGTAAGCAACGCTCCATTCTGCATGGCCTGATTCTTTTAGCCTGTGGTCCCTTTAAATCTCCACGCACGGGCTGTATTTACAGTGTATAGTATAGTATTAGGCGGTCCCTCGTATCAAGGATGACTTGCTTCTACACCAAAAAGGGATGAGTTCACAGGTGTTTCAATGAGGGACCTGACATTCTAGGTCCCGAACTACATGTTGAAGGGTGGAAGACGCCTGTGCCTGGATTTTTTTATCGTGTGTTGGCCGTTGCACACCAGCCACCACACGGGCTTGGATCAGTGGCAAGGATTGACCAAGACGACTGGAGACCAAGCTCTGCTGCACGGACCTAGTGCACACGCATGCTTCTGTTATCCATAGATCGCAGTGTGGGCTGGCCCGTGCTGCCCCTGGGCCCTTGTCTCTCCTGGGCCTCGAACCCTCGCATCTCCTGGGCCCTGATCATGCCGCTCCTGGGCCCCGATCTCTCACTGCTCCTCTGCCCCAATCAAAAATGGAGCAGTCAGAAACAGGACATCAATTAGTCTCCTCTTATCTTGGAGACATCAGATATCGACACACTGTCATCTGAAATATTACCAGGGGTCACAGTCTAAGGATAAGGGGTAAGCCATTTAGGACCGAAATGAGGAGAAACTTCTTTACTTGGAGAATTGTGAACCTGTGGAATTCTCCACCACAAAAAGTTGTTGAGGCCAGTTCGTTAGATGTATTCAAAAGAGAGTTAGATGTGGCCCTTACGGCTAAAGGGATCAAGGGGTATGGAGAGAAAGCAGGAATGGGGTACTGAAGTTGCATGGTCTGCCATGATAATATTGAATGGTGGTGCAGGCTTGAAGGGCCGAATGGCCTACTCCTGCACCAATTTGTAGGTTTCTATGTTTCTATATCAAAATATTAAACTCAAGTCTAGTTGAAGGGTTATTAACATCAGCAGAGACTTCACACTGTGGAGAGACCATTCACCTGCTCCATGAGTTGGAAGGTATTTACACTGGAGAAGCTGGTGAGAGGCCTGTGTGGGACCTTTCCCATTACGGCCCCGCAGCTTAGCGGTAACATTGGCGGTGGGAGTGGGACTGATTGGATTGCTCTACCAAAGATTTGGCGCATGCATGATGGGCCGAATGGCTTCCTTCTGAGTCTTGTGAACATCACGTGACTGGCTAAGCCACTCGCAATGCAACAGCTCTACAACTATTTTAAATGAACTATAAATCAAGTGCCCCTAGAACCGACAAATTAACAAATTTAACTTTAGACATTTTTATAACTCAAATTATAATTTGTTTGCCGGGGTCGATGATGCACTCCAGTCCCAAAGGCCTGCTTCTGTGCTGTACCATTCTATGACTCTACAGGGCTGGTGCAATGATACAAATACATTCTAAGTTCATTACTGGAAAGTTTTAACAGCACTAATAGTTGTGAGACCAATAGTTTATGTTTGCTTTATTCAAAATGTTGAATTTTCGCTCAACTTATCTGATCGGTTTCTTTTCCGCACTAAATATTGCATTTCCTGTGTTATGTACGTTGCTTGGTTGAAATTATTGGATTTGTTTTTGTGCTGTAAGTGATTTTGCGATATCGGAGATAGGCTGTGCTCAGGGGCTGTTCCAGCAATAGGTTCTGACCCAGTTGTTGCATTCTTTCAAAACTCGGGTTCCTGTAGTCTAACACGCACCAAGTCCCATTCACCCATTCCCCCCGTGCTTGCTGACTGACATTGGCACCATGGTCTGGTAATGTCTCGATTTTAAAATTCACATCCTTGTTTTCAAATCCCTCCATGTCCTCGCCCCTCCCTATCTCTGTAATCTCCTCCAGCCCCACAACCCCCCCCCCCGCCCGCACCGAGATCTCTGCGCTCCTCCAATTCTGGTCTCCAATTTCCTTCCTTCGCCATTGGCGGCTGTGCCTTCAGCTGCCTTGGCTCTGAACTCTGGAATTCCCTCCCTAAACCTGTTACTGGTTTAATAATCCCCATGAACGTGCGTTCAAATCCCACAATTTGAATTAAAAAAAAATGGAAATAAAAAGCTGGTCTCAGTAAAAGTGACCATGAAGCTGTCGGAATGTCGTAAAAACCCAACTGATTCAGGAATGTTCTTTTAGGGAAGGAAACCTGCTGTCCTTACCCAGTCTAGGCCTATATGTGACTCCAGTCCCACATGTAAGCGTTACGCTCATAATAAGGTGATACAACTGAGTAGTGTATGCAATGAGTAAGTGTAACCTTAGCTCCTTTAATTAAACTCCAGAGTGCTGGTACAGCATGGGTGGCCTGCTTATATACAGTGCTCCCAAGGGATGCTGGGATTCCTTGGGAGTCCAACAGGTAGGCCCTCTGGTGGTGGTATGATATAGGTTGCCAAGGGTTACATACATAACAATAAGAGCATAAGAAATAGGAGCAGAAGTAGGCCATTCGGCCCCTCGAGCCTGTTCTGCCATTCAATGAGATTATGGCTGATTTTCTACCCCAGTTCCACTTTCCTGCACTGTCCCCATATTCCTTGATTTCTTTAATATACACGCATAAGAACATAAGATTTAGGAATAGGAGCAGACCATGCGACCCCTCGAGCCTACTCCGCTAATCAATAAGATCACGGCTGATTTTCAACCTCAACTCCACTTTCCTGCACTATCCCCATATCCCTTGATTCTCCTCGAGTCCAAAAATTTAGCGATCTCAGCCTTGAATATATTCATAGCCCTCTGTGGTAGAGAATTCCAAAGATTCACAACCCACTGAGTGAAAAAATTTCTAATCTCAGTACTAAATGGCTGACCCCTTAACCTGAAACTCTGACCCCTGGTTCTAGACTCTCCACCCAGGGGGAAACCTCCTCTCAGCATCTACCCTGTCAATCCCCCTCAGAATCTTACATATTTCAATGAGATTACCTCTCAGTCTTCTAAACTCCAGAGAGTATAGGCCCAGTCTGCTCAATCGCTCCTCATAGGACAACCCTCTCATCCCACACCAACGTAGTTGGCTCTGAACTGCCCTAGCAAGCCACATGGTTGTGTCAAATTGCTCTCGGGGCAACTGGTGCTGCGCAATAAATGCCTGCGATGCCCACAACCCAGGCACGGAAAGAGAGAATTCCCTTCTCGGCAGGTATGGATCAAGCTAAAGGAAAAGAGTGGCTAAAGTAAATGTTGGTCCCCTAGAGAATGAGACTGTGAAATTAATAATGGGGAACAGGGAAATAGCAGAGACATACAACAAATATTTTGTATCGGTCCTCACAGTTGAAGACGCTAAAAACATCCTGATAGTGGATAATCAAGGGACTATAGGGAGGGAGGAACTTAATACAATCACTACCACTAAAGAAGAAGTACTCGGTAAACTAATGGGACTAAAGGCGGACAAGTCCCCTGGACCTGATGGCCTGCATCCTAGGGTCCGAAAAGAAGTGGCTGCAGAGTTAGTGAATGCATTGGTTGTAATCTACCAAAATTCCCTGGGGAGGTCCCAGCGGATTGGAAAACCGCTATTGTAACACCCCTATTTAAAAAAGGAGGCAGACAGAAAGCAGGAAACTATAGACCAGTTAGCCTAACATCTGTCGTTGGGAAAATGCTGGAGTCCATTTTTAAGGAAGCAGTAGCGGGACATTTGGAAAAGTATAATTCAATCAAGCTGAATCAGCATGGTTTGATGAAAGGGAAATCGTGTTTGACAAATTTACTGGAGTTCTTTGAGGATGTAACGAGCAGGGTGGATAAGGGAGAACCAGTGGATGTGGTATATTTGGATTTCCAGAAGGCATTTGATAAGGTGTCACATAAAAGGTTACTGCACAAGATAAAAGTTCACGGGGTTGGGGATAATATATTAGCATGGATAGAGGATTGGCTAACTAACAGAAAACAGAGAGTCAGGATAAATGGGTCATTTTCCGGTTGGTAAACAGTAACTAGTGGGGTGCCGCAGGGATCGGTGCTGGGTCCTCAACTATTTACAACCTATATTAATGACTTGGATGAAGGGACCGAGTGTAATGCAGCCAAGTTTGCTGGTGATACAAAGATGGGTGGGAAAGCAAATTGTGAGGAGGACACAAATAATCTGAAAAGGGATATAGACAGGCTAAGTGAGTGGGCAAAAATTTGGCAGATGGAGTGTAATGTGGGAAAATGTGAGGTTATCCATTTTGGAAGAAAAATTAGAAAAGCAGATTATAATTTAAATGGAGATAAATTACAAAGTGCTTCGGTAAAGAGGGACCTTGGGGTCCTTGTGCATGAAACACAAAAAGTTAGTATGCAGGTACAGCAAGTAATCAGGAAGCCAAATGGAATGTTGGCCTTTATTGCAAGGGGGATGGAGTATAAAAGCAGAGAAGTCCTGCTACAACTGTACAGGGTATTGGTGAGGCCACACCTGGAGTACTGTGTACAGTTTTGGTCTCCGTATTTACGAAAGGATATACTTGCATTGGAGGCTGTTCAGAGAAGGTTCACTAGGTTGATGCCAGAGATGAGCAGGTTGACTTATGAAGATAGGTTGAGTAGGTTAGGCCTATACTTATTGGAGTTCAGAAGAATGAGAGGTGATCTGATTGAAACATATAAGATAATGAGAGGGCTGGACAAGGTGGATACAGAGAGGATATTTCCACTCATAGGGGAAACTAAAATTAGGGGACATAGTCTCAGAATAAGGGCCGCCCATTTAAAACAGAGATGAGGAGGAATTTCTTCTCTCAGAGGGTTGTAAATCTGTGGAATTCTCTGCCCCAGAGAGCTGTGGAGGTTGGTTCATTGAATATATTTAAGGCAGAGATAGACAGATTTTTGAGCGATAAGGGAATAAAAGGTTATGGGAAGCGGGCAGGGAAGTGGAGCTGAGTCCATGATCTTACTGAATGGCGGAGCAGGCTCAAGGGACCAAATGGCCGACTCCTGCTCCTATTTCTTGTGTCCTTGTGTTCTACCTCCTCGCGTGAGCCTAAGTCAAGTATGGTGTATAAAATTGTGAAGGGCCTAGATGGCGTGGATAGGAGGGACCGATTTCCCTTAGCAGCGGGATCAACAAGCAGGGGTAACAGATTTAAAGTAATTGGGGGGAGGTTTAGAGGGGATTTGAGGGGAAAATTCTTCACCCAGAGGGTGGTGGGGGTCTGGAACTCACGGCCTGAAAGGGTGGTAGAGGCAGAAACCCTCACCACATTTAAACAGTACTTGGATGTGCACTTGAAGTGCCATAACCTACAGGGCTACAGACCAAGAGCTGGAAAGTGGGATTAGGCTGGATAGCTCTTGGTCGGCCGGCACAGACACGATGGGCCGAAATGGCCTCCTTCTGTGCCGTAAATCTCTATGGTTGCTGTCTGCCTTCTGACGCGTTGCTTAAATTTATTAGCCTGGAGAATTGCCTGATACTCTGATTTTGGCGTTCTTTTTGCGGTTTCAACATCAAATTCTTTTGTCTTGTAACGCTCCCGTGAAGCGCTTCACTAGGTTACAGGCGCGATAGAAATTCAAGTTGCCGTTGTTCGAAAAAAGAAAATACCACCAGATTTCATCAGTCGCTGTTTGTCCGGTCTCTGCACTCGAAACCCACAGAATCCACCTATTTCCAGTCAAGGGGGGCCTCGAGTGACTGCCTGGTTCCTCTTTTATGCTGAGCCGGGTGTGATCCGATGGTACATGTGTCCCAACGCTAACTGCCGAGGTCACACATGTATCGCCCACCTCCTCCTCCCTCCCCAGCCTCGCTGAGCAAAAACACTTCATTGTCTCCAATCCCGATCATTGAGACCTCGCAGGAGGAAGGGAAATAAAGCTGAGCTTTTTTTTTGCGAAAATTGATTTATTCATTTGGACTATTTTAAAAGTGCAGCTTTGAATGTTCTTCCGGTTGGTAATGTTTTTTTAAATAATGATATATATACATGTGTGTGTGTGTATATATATATATATATATACACAATCAGCAGTTGTCAGTGCACAGCATACAGGAAGTGTTTGAAAGTAGGTAACGGGCTGCCGAGGGTTGATAGGGGGACATTTCCTCCTTGCTGGCTCCAATATGAGCAATTATAGCAATACTGAGTCGTTTGAGGGTACTGTGGTAAAGTACGAAAAGAGGAACCAAGTGCTGCAGTGGAAGAGAGAAGACGCACACCCAGCCACTCTGAGGTGGCAGGGTGTTAGGTAATCGTTGAGTTCAAGTGGACCTGGAGGACAAAATTACACGATTGCACTGGAGAGGGTGCAGAGGAGATTTACGAGGCTGTTGCCAGGACTGGAGAATTTTAGCTATGACGAAAGCTTGCATAGGCTGGGGTTTGTTTTCGTTGGAACAGAGGAGGCTGAGGGGAGACTTGATTGAGGTGTATAAAATTATGAGGGTCCGAGATAGAGTGGATAGGAAGGCCCTATTTCCCCTTAAAGATCCTGAGGGGGCTCGACAAGATAGGTGCAGAGAGGATGTTTCCCCTCGTGGGGGAATCTAGAACTAGGGGACATAGTTTCAGAATAAGGGGTCGCCCGTTTAGAACTGAGATGAGGAGGAATTTCTTCTCTAAAGGGTCGTGAATCTGTGGAATTCTCTGCCCCAGAGAGCTGTGGAGGCTGGGTCATTGAATATATTTAAGGTGGAGATAGACAGATTTTTGAACGATAAGGGAGCCAAGGGTTATGGGGAGCGGGCAGGGAAGTGGAGCTGAACCCAAGATCGGATCAGCCATGATCTCATTAAATGGCGGAGCAGGCTCGAAGGGCCAAATGGCCCACTCCTGCTCCTATTTCTTATGTTCTTAACAGAGGGGTTCAATAACCAATGGGCACAGAATTAAAGTAATTAGGAGAAGGTTTAGAGGGGAGTTGGGAAGATTTTTTCACCCAGAGGGTGGTGGGGGTCTGGAACTCACTGCCTGAAAGGGTGGTAGAGGCACAAACTCTCATTGCATTTAAAAAGTACTTGGATGTGCACTTGAAGTGCCGTAACCTGCAGGGCTACGGACCGAGAGCTGGAAAGTGGGATTAGGCTTGTTCGCTCTTTGTTGGGCCAGCACAGACACGATGGGCTGAATGGCCTCCTTCTGTGCCATATATTTCAATGATTCTGTGAACAACAACAAGAAAAAGCGAATTATAAATGCTGTGAGGGGGTAATATAAACGAAAAGTGCTGCAGATACACACAATGGGTCTTGCTAGTGTCCGAAGCAGGAACAACAGCTTAATATTATTGGGTGTGGGACAGGGTGACATGAGGAAGCCATTCAGCCCCTCGAGCCTGGTACACAGGAACAGGAGGAGGCCATTCAGCCCCTCGAGCCTGTTACACAGGAACAGGAGGAGGCCATTCAGCCCCTCGAGCCTGTTGCACAGGAACAGGAGGAGGCCATTCAGCCCCTCGAGCCTGTTACACAGGAACAGGAGGAGACCATTCAGCCCCTCGAGCCTGTTACACAGGAACAGGAGGAGGCCATTCAGCCCCCCGAGCCTGTTGCACAGGAACAGGAGGAGGCCATTCAGCCCCTCGAGCCTGTTGCACAGGAACAGGAGGAGGCCATTCAGCCCCTCGAGCCTGTTACACAGGAACAGGAGGAGGCCATTCAGCCCCTCGAGCCTGTTACACAGGAACAGGAGGAGGCCATTCAGCCCATCGAGCCTGTTACACAGGAACAGGAGGGGGCCATTCAGCCCCTCAAGCCTGCTTGGTCATTCAATTAGGTCATCTCTGATCTGCATCTCAACTCCATTTAACCATTGATACCCTCACCGAACAAAAATGACACAGCAATTACAGCACAGAAATGGTCCATTCGGTCCAAATAGTTTATGCTCCACACGAGCCTCCTCCCATCCCTCTTCATCCCACCCTATCAGCATATCAGAAATGTGCCAATGCTCTTCATGTACAGCAAATCTGATTTTGCTGATGTTGTTTGAGGGAGGACTGTTATCGCAGGACACTGAGAGGGCAGACGGGGCCTTGGCTTAACTTTTCATTCGAAGAAAAAAAGAGGTCTTGAAACTTCCAATTGATCCAAATCTCCTTGCAGCCTCTCTGAGTCCTCTACACAACCCGCTTTCCCACTAATCTTAGTGTCATCTGCAAATTTTATTGCACTACACTCTGTCCCCTCTTCTAGGTCATCTATGTATATTGTAAACAGTTGTGATCCCAGCACTGATCCCTGTGGCACACCACTAACCACTGATTTCCAACCAGAAAAGGACCCATTTATTCCGACTCTGCTTTCTGTTCGCCAGCCAATTCTCTATCCATGCTAATACATTTCCTCTGACTCCGCGTACCTCTATCTTCTGCAGTAACCTTTTGTGTGGCACCTTATCGAATGCCTTTTGGAAATCTAAATACACCACATCCATCAGTACACTTCTATCCACCATGCTCGTTATATCCTCAAACAATTCCAGTAAATTAGTTGAACATGATTTCCCTTTCATGAATCCATGTTGTGTCTGCTTGATTGCACTATTCCTATCTAGATGTCCCACTATTTCTTCCTTAATGATAGCTTCAAGCATTTTCCCCACTACAGATGTTAAACTAAACGGCCTATAGTTACCTGCCTTTTGCCTGCATACTCACATTTTGTGTTTCATGCACAAGGACCCCCAGGTCCCTCTGTACTGCAGCCTAATTTGTGCACGGCAAGCTCCCAGAAAAAGCAGTAACCACTAGGTCATTTGTTTTAGTGATGTTGGTTGAGGGATAAACATTGGCCAGGACCCAAGTCGAATTTGGGCCAATTTTCTCCCCCGCTCCTCCCTCGCCCCGGACCACAATTCATGTATTTCCAGATTGGAACCTCAGATAGATAACCCCAGACCTCACTGTGCCTTCAACGCAAGGTAGTCGCTGAATATTCTGAAGCAGAAAGGGGATTGGAAAGTGCGATCATAGAGGGTTAAAGCAACTCACAAAGGAAGGTCACTGTAACCAACTGATTTCCCAATCACCAGGCTGTAGCTTCCTCTTTAAGATCTCGTTCCCATGACACACCAGCCTCCCACCTCTCTCCATTGCAAACCTACTTGCCTTCCTCGCTCTCTGTTTTATAATTGATGGCCGTGTTCCTCTGAACTTTCCTCATTTGCTCCCCCTCATACGACTGATTCCTGGGATGGGGGGGGATTGTCCTATGAGGAGAGATTGAGTCGACTCGGCATATATTCTCTAGAGTTCAGAAGAATGAGGGGCGATCTTATTGAAACATACAACAGTCTTACAGGGTTTGACAGGGTAGATGCAGGGAGGATGTTTCCCCCTGGCTGGGGAGCCGAGAACCAGGAGTCACAGTCTCAGAATAAAGGGGTCGGCCATTTAGAACTGAGCTGAGGAGAAATTTCTTCGCCCAGAGGGTGGTGAATCTTTGGTATTCTCTATCCCAGAGGGTTGTGGAGGCTCAGTCTTTGAGTATATTCAAGACAGAGATCGATAGGTTTTTGGATATTAAGGGAAGCGAGGGATATGGGGACAGTGCAGGAAAGTGGAGTTGAGGTAGAAGGTCAGCCATGATCTTATTGAATGGCGGAGCAGGCTCGAGGGGCCAAATGGCCGACTCCTGCTCCTAATTCTTATGTTCTTCTGCCTGATAGCGTGGTGGTGGCAGATTCAATAGCAGTCTTTAAAAGGGAATTGAATAAGTAGTTGAAGCAGAAAAAATATAGGACTGAGGGAACGAACGGGGGAGTGGGGCTAACTGAATTGCTCTTCGAAAGAGCTGGAAGAAACTCGATGGGCCGAATGGCCTCCTTCTGTACTATTCAATGATTCCATAAAAATGCTGAAACTACACAGAGGGTCATCCAGTAGTTGAAGAGAGAAAGGACAGCATAATGCTTTCTATCCAGACCATGAGACAAGACTGAGGTCTGATCAACATCACTTAAAAAAAACAGATTATCGCGTCATTAGCACATTGTTGTTTGTGAGAGCTTGCTGTGCACAAATTGGCTGCCTCGTTTCCCAGATCACAGCACTGACTACACTCCAAACATACTTCATTGGCTGTAAAGCGCTTTGGGATGTCCGGTGGTCGTGAAAGGCGCTATATAAATGCAAGTCTTCTGGAAATTTTTTGAGGATGTTTCCAGTAGAGTGGACAAGGGAGAACCAGTTGATGTGGTGTATTTGGACTTTCAGAAGGCTTTCGACAAGGTCCCACACAAGAGATTGATGTGCAAAGTTAAAGCACATGGGACTGGGGGTAGTGTGCTGACGTGGATTGAGAACTGGTTGGCAGACAGGAAGCAAAGAGTAGGAGTAAATGGGTACTTTTCAGAATGTCAGTCAGTGACTAGTGGGGTACCGCAAGGCTCTGTGCTGGGGCCCCAGCTGTTTACATTGTACATTAATGATTTAGACGAGGGGATTAAATGTAGTATCTCCAAATTTGAGGATTACACTAAGTTGGGTGGCAGTGTGAGCTGCGAGGAAGATGCTATGAGGCTGCAGAGTGACTTGGATAGGTTAGGTGAGTGGCCAAATGCATGACAGATGAAGTATAATGTGGATAAATGTGTTATCCACTTTGGTGGTAAAAACAGAGAGACAGACTATTATCTGAATGGTGACAGATTAGGAAAAAGGGAGATGCAACGAGACCTGGGTGTCATGGTACATCAGTCATTGAAGGTTGGCATGTAGGTACAGCAGGCGGTTAAGAAAGCAAATGGCATGTTGGCCTTCATAGCGAGGAGATTTGAGTACAGGGGCAGGGATGTTTAACTACAGTTGAACAGGGCATTGGTGAGGCCACATCTGGAGTATTGTGTACAGTTTTGGTCTCCTAACTTGAGGAAGGACATTCTTGCTATTGAGGGAGTGCAGCGAAGGTTCACCAGACTGATTCCCGGGATGGCGGGACTGACATATCAAGAAAGACTGGATCAACTGCGCTTGTATTCACTGGAGTTCAGAAGAATGAGAGGGCATCTCATCGAAACGTTTAAAATTCTGACGGGTTTAGACAGGTTAGATGCAGGAAGAATGTTCCCAATGTTGGGGAAGTCCAGAACCAGCGGTCACAGTCTAAGGATAAGGGGTAAGCCATTTCGGACCAAGATGAGGAGAAACTTCTTCACCCAGAGAGTGGTGAACCTGTGGAATTCTCCAACACAGAAAGTTGTTGAGGTCAATTTGCTAAATATATTCAAAAAGGAGTTAGATGTAGTCCTTACTGCTAGGGGGTCAAAGGGTATGGCGAGAAAGAAGGAATGGGGTACTGAAGTTGCATGTTCAGCCATGAACTCATTGAATGGCGGTGCAGGC
This sequence comes from Pristiophorus japonicus, assembly GCF_044704955.1. Lineage (NCBI taxonomy): Eukaryota > Metazoa > Chordata > Chondrichthyes > Pristiophoridae > Pristiophorus > Pristiophorus japonicus. The sequence goes on from NC_091978.1 coordinate 7,535,008, forward strand.
TCGAAGGGCCGAATGGCCTACTCCTGCACCTATTTTCTATGTTTCTAGTTAAGTCTTTGTTTCCTCACTCTGGCTTGACTGCTGGAACAACGTTATATAATTGCCGATCTCCTCCAGTCACTCAGTGAACACCAAGAATTTTCAGCCCAGCTCTGCTCTCTCCCCATACGTCACACAATATTCAAGGGCTGATTTTAACTTTCGGTGACAGTATTAGGGGAGATTTTAACCTGCCTTTTCTCTGTTCAGCTACTGATTTACTGACCCGCTGTACATTTTATGAATTCCAAACATACGAACAATGGCGGACAGTTAAGGACCATCTGGTCCATCGGGCCTGTCCCACACAATTACGATACCTTGTGTATCACAACTTATACACTCCACCCCTATCCGAAACCATGTGATCTCCTGGGAGAGACAAAAAAACAGATAAATATCCCAGGCCAATTGGGGGAAAAAAATCTGGAAAATTCCTCTTCGACCCATCGAGGTGATCAAAACCAGTCCAGGAGATCACTCTGGCCGTTAAATTTCCTGCAGTACCTACCTTCTGTGAGAGGTGATCTCCACCATAGCCAGAAACAAATCCAGCTTTTGCTTGAAGGAATTCAGCGAGTCTGCATCCACCACATGAATTGGCAGCTTGTTCCAGAGGTCTACTATTCCCTGGCAAAGAACCACCTCCTGACATCTAACCTAGATCTAGCCTTATAAATAAGAACATAAGAACATAAGAAATAGGCCATATGGCCCCTCGAGCCTGTTCCGCCATTTAATATGATCATGGCTGATCCGATCATGGACTCAGCTCCACTTCCCTGCCTGCTCCCCATAACCCCTTATTCCCTTATTGGTTAAGAAATGTCTATCTCTGTCTTAAATATATTCAATGTCCCAGCTTCCACAGCTCTCTGAGACAACGAATTCCACAGATTTACAACCCTCTGAGAGAAGAAATTTCTCCTCATCTCAGTTTTAAATGGGCGGCCCCTTATTCTAAGATTATGCCCTCTAGTTCTAGTCTCCCCCATCAGTGGAAACATCCTCTCTGCATCCACCTTGTCGAGCCCCCTCATAATCTTATACGTTTCGATAAGATCACCTCTCATTCTTCTGAATTCCAATGAGTAGAGGCCCAACCTATTCAACCTTTCCTCATAAGTCAACCCCCTCATCCCCGGAATCAACCTAGTGAACCTTCTCTGAACTGCCTCCAAAGCAAGTATATCCTTCCTTAAATATGGAAACCAAAACGGTATGCAGTATTCCAGGTGTCTTATGACCCCCTGGTCCTGCCTTACCTATTTAATTGAAATAAACTGTCAGCTGGAAATCCGTCTATTCTCTTCATGATCTCTTCTCAATCAACATCATCAACATAGGCAGTCCCTCGGAATCGAGGAAGACTTGCTTCCACTCTAAACCTGAGTCCTTGGGTGACTGTACAGTCCAATATGGGAATTACAGTCTCTGTCACAGGTGGGACAGACAGTGGTTGGAGGAAAGGGTGGGTGGGACTGGTTTGCCGCACGCTCCTTCCGCTGCATGCGCTTGATTTCTGCATGCTTTTGGCGACGAGACTCGAGGTGCTCAGCACCCTCCGGGATGCTCTTCCTCCACTTAGGGCGGGACCTCAATCATATCCTCCCTAAGTCTAAGCTGCTCTAAGGTGAAGGTTCCCAACTCTTTTAGCCTATCTTGGTGAGGAAGATGTTTTAGACTTGGAATTTGTCGAGTAGCCCTCTTCAACAATTCCATTTTCTTTCATTTCCACAATTTCCACGCTGTGTCTGTTTATCTCCTTTCCATGTACAATACGTTTCTCTTTTCTCCCCCTCAGGTAAGGAGTATTTCTGGAACCCCTTTGCCCAGCGTCCCTGCCACAAGCGGAAAGGAGGTCAGGTCAGATTCTCCAACGACCAGACACTCGAGCTGGAGAAAAAGTTTGAGAATCAGAAATACCTCTCGCCCCCGGAGAGGAAGCGATTGGCCAGAACCCTGCTGCTCAGCGAGAGGCAGGTGAGCGATGGATTGTGTTCAAGAAAAGGAACGGCACATTCCCGAGCCTTCACTGATTTTCAAACTGCATTATCGGCTCTTACCCAGTTTATGTATTTAATGCGAAGGATGTTCCTGCTGGGAGATTGCTCCTGTGCCAGGACATGCACCCAATGTCAGCAATGTGCACTCCCAAATAAGACTAGAAACAGAGCAAAGCTCCCTCTACACTGTCCCATCAAACACTCCCAGGGCAGGTACAGCACGGGTTAGATACAGAGTAAAGCTCCCTCTACACTGTCCCATCAAACACTCCCAGGGCAGGTACAGCACGGGGTTAGAAACAGAGCAAAGCTCCCTCTACACTGTCCCATCAAACACTCCCAGGGCAGCCACAGCACGGGTTAGATACAGAGTAAAGCTCCCTCTACACTGTCCCATGAAACACTCCCAGGGGAGGTACAGCACAGGTTAGTTACAGAGTAAAGCTCCCTCTACACTGTCCCATCAAACACTCCCAGGGCAGGTACAGCACGGGTTAGATACAGAGTAAAGCTCCCTTTACACTGTCCCATCAAACATTCCCAGGGCAGGTACAGCATGGGTTAGATACAGAGTAAAGCTCCCTCTACACTGTCCCATCAAACACTCCCAGGGCAGGTACAGCACGGGGTTAGTTATAGAGTAAAGCTCCCTTTACACTGTCCCATCAAACATTCCCAGGGCAGGTACAGCATGGGTTAGATACAGAGCAAAGCTCCCTCTGCACTGCCCCATCAAATATTCTCAGGACAGGTACAGCACGGGTTAGATACAGACTAAAGCTCCCTCTACACTGTCCCATCAAATACTCCCAGGACGGGTACAGCATGGGTTAGATACAGAGTAAAGCTCCCTCTACACTGTCCCATCTAACAGTCTCAGGACAGGTACAGCACGGGGTTAGATACAGAGTAAAGCTCCCTCTACACTGTCCCATCACACACTCTCAGGACAGGTACAGCACGGGTTAGATACAAAGTAAAGCTCCCTCTACACTGTCCCATCAAACACTCCCAGGGCAGGTACAGCATGGGGTTAGAAACAGAGTAAAGCTCCCTCTACACTGTCCTATCAAACACTCCCAGGGGAGGTACAGCACAGGTTAGTTACAGAGTAAAGCTCCCTCTACACTGTCCCATCAAACACTCCCAAGGCAGGTACAGCACGGGGTTAGATATAGAGTAAAGCTCCCTTTACACTGTCCCATCAAACACTCCCAGGGCAGCCACAGCACGGGTTAGATACAGAGTAAAGCTCCCTCTACACTGTCCCATGAAACACTCCCAGGGGAGGTACAGCACAGGTTAGTTACAGAGTAAAGCTCCCTCTACACTGTCCCATCAAACACTCCCAGGGCAGGTACAGCACGGGTTAGATACAGAGTAAAGCTCCCTCTACACTGTCCCATCAAACACTCCCAGGGCAGGTACAGCACGGGGTTAGTTATAGAGTAAAGCTCCCTTTACACTGTCCCATCAAACATTCCCAGGGCAGGTACAGCATGGGTTAGATACAGAGCAAAGCTCCCTCTACACTGCCCCATCAAATATTCTCAGGACAGGTACAGCACGGGTTAGATACAGACTAAAGCTCCCTCTACACTGTCCCATCAAATACTCCCAGGGCGCGTACAGCATGGGTTAGATACAGAGTAAAGCTCCCTCTACACTGTCCCATCTAACAGTCTCAGGACAGGTACAGCACGGGGTTAGATACAGAGTAAAGCTCCCTCTACACTGTCCCATCACACACTCTCAGGACAGGTACAGCACGGGTTAGATACAAAGTAAAGCTCCCTCTACACTGTCCCATCAAACACTCCCAGGGCAGGTACAGCATGGGGTTAGAAACAGAGTAAAGCTCCCTCTACACTGTCCCATCAAACACTCCCAGGGCAGGTACAGCACGGGGTTAGATATAGAGTAAAGCTCCCTTTACACTGTCTCACCAAACATTCCCAGGGCAGGTACAGCATGGGTTAGATGCAGAGTAAAGCTCCCTCTGCACTGTCCCATCAAATACCCCCAGGGAAGGTACAGCATGGGTTAGATACAGAGTAAAGCTCCCTCTACACTGTCCCATCAAACACTCCCAGGGCAGGTACAGCACGGGGTTAGATATAGAGTAAAGCTCCCTTTACACTGTCCCATCAAACATTCCCAGGGCAGGTACAGCATGGGTTAGATACAGAGCAAAGCTCCCTCTACACTGCCCCATCAAACACTCTCAGGACAGGTACAGCACGGGTTAGATACAGACTAAAGCTCCCTCTACACTGTCCCATCAAATACTCCCAGGGCGGGTACAGCATGGGTTAGATACAGAGTAAAGCTCCCTCTACACTGTCCCATCAAACACTCCCAGGGCAGGTACAGCACAGGTTAGATACAGAGTAAAGCTCCCTCTACACTGTCCCATCAAACACTCCCAGGGCAGGTACAGCATGGGTTAGATACAGCGTAAAGCTCCCTCTACACTGTCCCATCAAACACTCCCAGGGCAGGTACAGCACGGGGTTAGATATAGAGTAAAGCTCCCTCTACACTGTCCCATCAAACACTCCCAGGGCAGATACAGCACGGGGTTAGATACAGAGTAAAGCTCCCTCTACACAGTCCCATCAAACACTCCCAGGGCAGATACAGCATGGGTTAGATACAGAGTAAAGCTCCCTCTACACTGTCCCATCAAACACTCCCAGGGCAGATACAGCATGGGTTAGATACAGAGTAAAGCTCCCTCTACACTGTCCCATCAAACACTCCCAGGGCAGGTACAGCACGGGGTTAGATACAGAGTAAAGCTCCCTCTACACTGTCCCAACAAAAACTCCCAGGGCAGGTACAGCACGGGGTTAGATGCAGAGTAAAGCTCCCTCTACACTGTCCCATCAAACACTCCCAGGGCAGGTACAGCACGATGTTAGATGCAGAGTAAAGCTCCCTCTACACTGTCCCATCAAATACCCCCAGGGCAGGTCGGGCACGTGTTAGATACAGAGTAAAGAATGGTGGGAGTGAGAAATCGGGGAACTGTAGCCCAGTTAGCCTGATCTCAGTCGTCGGGAAATTGTTCGAATCTATTATTAGGGCCATGGTACCAGGGCACTTAGAAAACCATAATATGATTGGACAGAGTCAACACTGATTTAGGAAAGCAAAATCATGTTATTTGAAGTTGTAACTAGTAGGGAAGATAACGAGTAACCAGTGGATGTAATGTATTTGAATGTTGAAAAAAGTATTTGATAAGGTGCCACACAAGAGGTTATTAAACAAAATTAGGGCGCATGGCATTGGGGGTAATATATTAGCATGGATTGAAAATAGAGATTCGGAATAAACCGGTCATTTTTGGGTTTTTATTAGAGGGGTACCGCAAGGAGCAGTGCTTGGGCCTCTGCTATTCACAATCTATGTCAAGGACTTAGATGAGCGGTCCGAGTGTAATATATATACATTTGCCGACGATTTCAAGTCGTTGGGAATGTAAGCTGTGAAGAGGACACAAAGAGCTTGCAAAGGGATATAAACAGGCCAAGTGAGTGGGCAAGAACATGGCAGATGGAATATAATGTGGGGAAGGCAGAATATTTTTTAAATGGTAAGAAATTGGGATGTGTTGTTCTTCAGAGGGACCGGGGTGTCCTTGTACACGAATCACTGAAAGTTAGCACGCAGGTGCAGCAAGCAATTAGGAAAGCAAATGGTATGTTGGCTTTTGTTACAAAGGGATTGGTGTATAAGAGTCTTACTGCAATTATATAGGGCCTTGGTGAGACCACATAAGAACATAGCATAAGAAATAGGAGCAGGAGTCGGCCATTTGGCCCCTCAAGCCTACTCCGCCACTCAATAAGATCATGGCTGATCTGCTCATGGACTCAGCTCCACTTCCCTGCCCGCTCCCCATAACCCTTTACTCCCTTATCACTCAAAAATCTGTCTATCTCCGCCTTAAATATATTCAATGACTCAGCCTCCACAGCTCTCTGGGGCAGAGAATTCCACAGATTTACAACCCTCTGAGAGAAGAAATTTCTCCTCATCACAGTTTTGAATGGGTGGCCCCTTATTCTGAGACAATGGCCCCTAGTTCTAGTTTCCCCTGTGAGTGGAAATATCCTCTCTGCACCCACCTTGTCAAACCCCCTCATTATCTTATAAGTTTCAATAAGATCACCGATCATTCTTCTGAACTCCAATGTGTATCGGCCCAACCTACTCACCCCATTCTCATAAGTCAACCCCCTCATCTCTGGAATCAACCTGGTGAACCTTCTATGAACAGCCTCCAATGCAAGTATATCCCCTTCCTTAAATACGGAGACCAAAACTGTACACAGTACTCCAGGTGTGGCCTCACCAATACCCTGTACAGTTGTAGCAGGACTTCACTGCTTTTATACTCTATCCCCCTTGCAATAAAACTGGAGTATTGTGTACAATTTTGGTCTCCTTATCTAAGGAAGGATATGGTTGCCTTGGAGGGATGTTTCACCAGACTGATTCCTGGGATGGGGGGATTGTGAGGAGAGATTGAGTAGATTAGGCCTATATTCTCTAGAGTTAGAAGAATGAGGTGAAAATTCTTACAGGGCTTGACAGGGTAGATGCAGGGAGGGTGTTTCCCCAGGCTGGAGAGTCTCGAACCAGGGGTCATAGACACAGGATAAGGGGTCAGCCATTTCGGACTGAGATGAGGAGTAATTTCTTCACTCAGAGGGTTGTGAATTTTTGGAATTCTCTGCCCCAGAAGGCTGTGGATGCTGAGTCGTCGAGTATATTCAAGGCAGAGGTCGATAGATATAAAAACATAGAATGCTGGAAATCTGAGCGGGTCAGGCAGCATCTGTGGAGAGAGAAACAGAATTAACGTTTCGGGTCGATGACCCTTCGTCAGAAGTAGGGCCTACTGCTGCTCCGATGTCTTACGTTCTTTTGTAGCTGTTTGTGGTTCCGTCCTCTGTGCAAAGTGACTGCTGGCCTTGCCTTTCTAACACATTGGATCGCAGCGTAATTCTTGGTGTGAAGCGGATTGCAATGCCCCGAAGAGGTGTTGGTGCAAATGTTTCACAGCTGCTCGGAAGTGATGATTGACGATTTGATGAAGTTGCTTCGACCCAGAACGTTAAAACTATTGTCTCGCTCTCGGGCCCTGATGGAGCTGCGATGTGTTTCCAGCATCTTCTCTGCTAAGTTCAGCATCGGTGGTTTCCGCTCTCTGAGTATATGTTTAACAGGAGAGAGTCCCACCTTCCACCCTTTGTAAACTTCGTCTCATCCGATACCCTGCTGCCCCTGTATCCTAACGCAACCAAGTCCCGCTCACCTGTCACCCTCTGTGCTCGCTGACCTACACTGGCTCCCGGTCTGGCAAACATCTCAAATCCCTCCATGGTCCTCACCGCTCCCTATGTCTGTAACCTCCTCCAGCCCCACAGCCCCCCGAGATCTCTTTAACCTCCTCCAGCCCCACTGTCCTATCCCAAGGCAGGTACAGCACGGGTTAGATACAAAGTAAAGCTCCCTCTACACTGTCCCATCAAACACTCCCAGGGCAGGTACAGCACGGTTAGATACAAAGTGAAGCTCCCTCTACACTGTCCCATCAAACACTGCCAGGGCAGGTACAGCACGGGGTTAGATACAGAGTGAAGCTCCCTCTACACTGTCCCATCAAACACTCCCAGGGCAGGTACAGGGGGTTAGATACAGAGTGAAGCTCCCTCTACACTGTCCCATCAAACACTCCCAGGGCAGGTACAGGGGGTTAGATACAGAGTAAAGCTCCCTCTACACTGTCCCATCAAACACTCCCAGGGCAGGTACAGCACGGGTTAGATACAGAGTAAAGCTCCCTCTACACTGTCCCATCAAACACTCCCAGGGCAGGTACAGCACGGGTTAGATACAGAGTAAAGCTCCCTCTACACTGTCCCATCAAACACTCCCAGGGCAGGTACAGCATGGGGTTAGATACAGAGTAAAGCTCCCTCTACAGGGCTAACAAGGCAAGGGAATATACAATTAAAGGTAGGACACTGAAATGTGTTAAGAGGACCAGAGGGACCATGGACTGCATGTTCATAGATCCCTGAATCACAGAATGGTTCCAGCACAGAAGGAGGCCATTCAGCCCGTCGAGCCCATGCCGGCTCTCTGCAAGAGCACTTCAGCTAGTCCCACTCTCCCGCCCTTTCCCCGTAGCCCTCAATTTTTTTTTCCTTCAGGTACTTATCCAACTCCCTTTTGAAAGCCACGATTGAGTCTGCCTCCACCACCCTCTCAGGCCGTGCATTCCAGATCCTAACCACTCGCTGGGTAAAATAGTTTTTCCTCATGTCGCCTTTGCTTCTTCTGCCAATCACCTTAAATCTGTGTCCTCTGGTTCGCGACTCTTCCCGGAATGGGAACAGTTTCTCTCTATCTACTCTGTCCAGACATCTCATGATTTTGAACCCCTCGATCAAATCTCCTCTCAACCTTCTCTGCTCCAAGGAGAACAACCCCAGCTTCTCCAGTCTATCCACGTAACTGAAGTCCCTCATCCCTGGAACCATTCTCGTAAATCTATTCTGCACCCTCTCTAAGGCCTTCACATCCTTCCTAAAGTGCGGGGCCCAGAATTGGACACAATACTCCAGTTGAGGCTAGATCAGTGTTTTATAAAGATGCATCATAACTTCCTTGCTTTTGTAATCTACACCTCGTTTGACTAGACTAGGCCTACATTCCTTAGAGTTTAGAAGAATGAGAGGTGATCTAATTGGAACATATAACATTCTCAAGGTGTTTGACAGGGTGACTGCTGGGAAAATGTTTCCCCTGGCTGGGGATTTTAGAACACGGGGTCACAGTCTCAGAATAAAGGGTCGACCATTTAGGACTGAGATGAGGAGAAACTTCTTCACTCAGAAGATGGTGAATCTTTGGAGTTCTCTACCGCAGAGGGCTGTAGATGCTCAGTCGTTGAGTATATTCAAGACAGAGGTCGATAGATTTTGGGGAACTCAGGGAACTAAGGGATTTGGGGATAGTGCGGGAAGGTGGAGTTGAGTTCGAAGATCAGGAATGCTCTTGATGAAAGACGGAGCAGGCTCGAGGGGCCGAATGGCTGACTCCTGCTCCTAATTCTTATATGACGCTCAGAATCCTGCATGCTTTTTTAAACGCTTTCTCAACCTGCCCTGCCATCTTCAACGATTTGTGCACATGTAACCCCTGGTCTCTCTGTTCATACACCCACTTTAGAATTGTACCCTTTAGTTTCTATTGCATCGCCTCATTTTTCCAACCTAAATGCATCACTTTGCACTTTTCTGAGTTAAATTTCATCTGCCTCGTGTCCGCCCATTCCACCAGCCTGTCGATGTCCTCCTGAAGTCTATCACTATCCTCCTGACTGTTCACTATACTTCCAAGTTTTGTGTCATCTGAAAATGTTGACATGGTGCCCTGTACACCCAAGTCCAAGGACCCGAATTTGGTGGACTTACTGCCGGCCGCCGCCGAGTTTTCATGGCGGTCTCCCTGGTTTCTGGGCGTGCTGCCCTCCGAGCGAGTTTGGTCAGGCCGGCAGGGAGAGAAGACCACTGGGGAGCGTCCGCTGGTGAACGCCAGTGTGCATTGCCCACAAGAGTCCTCCCGCCCGCTCCCTCCCCAGATTGGTTCGGGAAGCCCTCCGCTCCGGCAGCTGAAGAGACCGCCACATGGAGGCAGGTCTTAGCGGAACGGTAAACATAGACATAGAAAATAGGTGCAGGAGTAGGCCATTCGACCCTTTGAGCCGGCACCGCCATGTGTTTATGGCTGAACATGCAACTTCAGTACCCCATTCCTGCTTTCTCGCCATACCCCTTGATCCCCCTAGTAGTAAGGCCTACATCTAACTCCTTTTTGAATATATTTAGTGAATTGGCCTCAACAACTTTCTGTGTTAGAGAATTCCACAGGTTCACCACTCTCTGGGTGAAGAAGTTTCTCCTCATCTCGGTCCTAAATGGCTTCCCCCTTATCCTTAGACTGTGTCCCCTGGTTCCGGACTTCCCCAACATTGGGAACATTCTTCCTGCATCTAGCCTGTCCAAACCCGTCAGAATTTTAAACGTTTCTATGAGATCCCCTCTCATTCTTCTGAACTCCAGTGAATACAAGTCCAGTTGATCCAATCTTTCTTGATATGTCAGTCCCGCCATCCAGGGAATCAGCCTGGTGAACCTTCGCTGCACTCCCTCAATAACAAGAATGTCCTTCCTCAAGTTAGGAGACCAGAACTGTACACAATACTCCAGATGTGGCCTCACCAAGGCCCTGTACAACTATAGTAACACCTCTCCGCCCCTGTACTCAAATCCCCTTGCTATGAAGGCCAATATGCCATTTGCTTTCTTAACCGCATGCTGTACCTACATGCCAACCTTCAATGACTGATGTACCATGACACCCAGATCTCATTGCACCTCCTCTTTTCCTAATCTGTCACCATTCAGATAATAGTCTGTCTCTCTGTTTTTACCACCAAAGTGGATAACCTCACATTTATCCACATTATACTTCATCTGCCATGCATTTGCCCACTCACCTAACCTATCCAAGTCACTCTGCAGCCTCATAGCATCCTCGTCGCAGCTCACACTGCCACCCAACTTAGTGTCATCCACAAATTTGGAGATACTACATTTAATCCCCTCGTCTAAATCATTAATGTACAATGTAAACAGCTGGGGCCCCAGCACAGAACCTTGCGGTACCCCACTAGTCACTGCCTGCCATTCTGAAAAGTACCCATTTACTCCTACTCTTTGCTTCCTGTCTGCCATCAGTTCTCAATCCACGTCAGCACACTACCCCCAATCCCATGTGCTTTAACTTTGCACATTAATCTCTTGTGTGGGACCTTGTCGAAAGCCTTCTGAAAGTCCAAATACACCACATCAACTGGTTCTCCCTTGTCCACTTTACTGGAAACATCCTCAAAAAATTCCAGAAGATTTGTCAAGCATGATTTCCCTTTCACAAATCCATGCTGACTTGGACCTATCATGTCACCTCTTTCCAAATACGCTGCTATGACATCCTTCATAATTGATTCCATCATTTTCCCCACTACTGATGTCAGGCTGACCGGTCTATAATTCCCTGTTTTCTCTCTCACTCCTTTTTTAAAAAGTGGTGTTACATTGGCTACCCTCCACTCCATAGGAACTGATCCAGAATCTATGGAATGTTGGAAAATGACTGTCAATGCATCCTCTATTTCCAAGGCCACCTCCTTAAGTACTCTGGGGTGCAGACCATCAGGCCCTGGGGATTTATTGGCCTTCAATTCCATCAATTTCCCCAACACAATTTCCCAACTAATAAGGATTTCCCTCAGTTCCTCCTCCTTACTAGACCCTCTGACCCCTTTTATATCCGGAAGGTTATTTGTGTCCTCCTTAGTGAATACCGAACCAAAGTATTTATTCAATTAGTCTGCCATTTCTTTGTTCCCCGTTATGACTTCCCCTGATTCTGAGATTCTGACTGCAGGAGACCTACATTTGTCTTTGCTAACCTTTTCTCTTTACATATCTATGCAGTCCGTTTTAATGTTCCCTGCAAGCTTCCTCTTGTACTCTATTTTCCCTGCCCTAATCAAACCCTTTGTCCTCCTCTGCTGAGTTCTAAATTTCTCCCAGTCCCCGGGTTCGCTGCTATTTCTGGCCAATTTGTATGCCACTTCCTTGGCTTTAATACAATCCCTGATTTCCCTTGATAGCCACGGTTGAGCCACCTTCCCTTTTTTATTTTTATGCCAGACAGGGATGTACAATTGTTGTAGTTCATCCATGCGGTCTCTAAATGTCTGCCATTGCCCATCCACTGTCAACCCCTTAAGTATCATTCGCCAATCTATCCTAGCCAATTCACGCCTCATACCTTCAAAGTTACCCTTCTTTAAGTTCTGGACCATGGTCTCTGAATTAATTGTTTCATTCTCCATCCTAATGTAGAATTCCACCACATTATGGTCACTCTTCCCCAAGGGGCCTCGCACAATGAGATTGTTAATTAATCCTCTCTCATTACACAACACCTAGTCTAAGATGGCCTCCCCTCTAGTTGGTTCCTCAACATATTGGTCTAGAAAACCATCCCTTATGCACTCCAGGAAATTCTCCTCCACCGTATTGCTTCCAGTTTGGCTAGCCCAATCTACATGCATATTAAAGTCACCCATGATAACTGCTGCATCTTTATTGCATGCACCCCTAATTTCCTGTTTGATGCCCTCCCCAACATCACTACTACTTTTTGGAGGTCTGTACACAACTCCCACTAACGTTTTTTGCCCTTTGTTGTTCTGCAGCCCTACCTAGATAGATTCCACATCATCCAAGCTAATGTCCTTCCTAACTATTGCATTAATCTCTTCTTTAACCAGCAATGCTACCCCACCTCCTTTTCCTTTTATTCTATCCTTCCTGAATGTTGAATACCCTTGGATGTTGAGTTCCCAGCCCTGATCATCCTGGAGTCACGTCTCTGTAATCCCAATCACATCATATCTGTTAACATCTATTTGCACAGTTAATTCATCCACTTTATTACGGATACTCCTTGCATTAAGACATAAAGCCTTCAGGCTTGTTTTTTTAACACCCTTTGTCCTTTTAGAATTATGATGTAGTGTGGCCTTTTTTGTTTCTTGCCTTTGTTTACTCGGTCTTCCACTATTGCTTTTTACCTTTCTACCATCTGTTTCTGACTCCATATTACTTCGCCCTGTCTCGCTGCATAGGTTCCCATCCCCCTGCCATATTAGTTTAAACACTCCCGAACTGCATTAGCAAATGTTACCCCCAGGCCATCAGTTCCAGTCCTGCCCAAGTGCAGACCATCCCTTTTGTACAGGTCCCACTTCCCCCAGAACTGGTTCCAATGTCCCAGCAATTTGAATCCCTCCCTCTTGCAACCCTGCTCAAGCCACGTATTTATTCTAACTATCCTGCTCCCTCTACTCTGATTAGCACGTGGTACTGGTAGCAATCCAGAGATTACTACCTTTGAGGTCCTACTTTTTAATTTAACTCCTAGTTCCCTAAATTCAGCTTGTAGGACCTCTTCCCGCATCTTACCTATATCGTTGGTACCTACATGTACCACGACAATTGGCTGTTCACCCTCCCTTTCCAGAATGCTCTGCAGCCTCTCCGAGACATCCTTGACCCTTGCACCAGGGAGGCAACATACCATCCTGGAGTCTCGGTTGCGGCCGCAGAAACTCCTATCTATTCCCCTTACAATAGAATCCCCTATCACTATAGCTCTCCCACTCTTTTTCCCGCCCTTCTGTGCAGCAGAGCCACCCACGGTGCCATGAACCTGGCTGCTGGTGCCTTCCCTTTTGTGAGGACCTGCAAGAAATGGTTAGTGCACTTGTTTTCTTCATTTCTTTTGCAACGATTTTGGTGGATAGGGTTCCTCTGAAGGATTTGGAAACGTTTTTTGTCCGTTTGTTGAAATTTTTTATTTTTCCCGTTCCCCACTCCCTGGGCCCAGCTGAATCCTCGCCGTTACGTTGCCGAGGATCGCATTTGCCGCCCGGAATCAGACCTACCGCCCGCTGCCTCCCAGAATCGGTGTGTCAGGCCCATTTTTACTGCTGGGCGTCTTTTCCCACATTTTTCCACCAAACGTCTGTCCAAAGTACCATTAGGATCTTAGTGGCCCCTTCGATGGTACATCGGCCGAACTTAGGTTTGACCAAACTCGGGCCCCTAAGTCATTAATATATATGAAGAAAAGCAGTGGTCCCAGTACCAACCGTTCACCACTAATCTCTGTTTCCTGTCACTGAGCCAATTTGGTATCCATGCTGCCACTGCCCCTTTTATTCCATGGCCTTCAATTTTGCTGACAAGCCTATTCTGTGGCATTTTATCAAACGCCTTTGTGAGGTCCATGTACACCACGTCAACCGCATTGCCCTCATCAACCCTTTTTTATTCCACAGGTGAAAACATGGTTCCAGAACAGAAGAGCAAAGTGGCGGAGACTAAAGCAGGTAGATAACTCACGTTTTTCCCACCTTAATCGTGCAGACCCGCAGGTGGATATTGATTTATGTGCTGTACCAGTGAGGTCTCACCTGGAATATTGTGTTCAATTTTGATCTCCAAATCTGAGGAAGGACATTCCTGCTAGCGAATGAGTGCAGCGAAGGTTCACCAGACTGATTTCCGGGATGGCAGGACTGACATATAGAAACATAGAATCATAGAAAATAGGTGCAGGAGTAAGCCATTCGGCCCTTCGAGCCTGCACCACCATTCAATAAGGTCATGGCTGATCATTCCCTCAGTATCCCTTTCTTGCTTTCTCTCCATACCTCTTGATCCCCTTAGCCGTAAGGGCCATATCTAATTCCCTCTTGAATATATCCAATGAACTGGCATCAACAACTCTCTGCAGCAGGTTAACAACTCTCTGAGTGAAGACGTTTCTCCTCATCTCAGTCTTAAATGGCCTACCCCTTATCCTAAGACTGTGTCTCCTGGTTCTGGACTTTCCCAACATCGGGAACATTCTACGCATCTAACCTGTCCCGTCCCGCCAGAATCTTATATGTTTCTATGAGATCCCCTCTCATCCATCGAAACTCCAATGTATAAAGGCCCGGTTGATCCAGTCTCTCCTCATATGTCAGTCCTGCCATCCCTGGAATCAGTCTGGTGAACCTTCGCTGCACTCCCTCAATAGCAAGAACGTCCTTCCTCAGATTAGGAGACCAAAATGGAACACAATATTCCAGGTGAGGCCTCACCAAGGCCCCGTACAACTGCAGTAAGTCCTCCCTGCTCCAATACTCAAATTTTATCCTTCATGTGCAGGAAGTGCATTCGCCTGCAGCTCCTGACGGACCGCGTTGCGGCACTGGAGCTGCAGGTGGATGAACTCTGGAACATCCACGATGCTGAGAATGACGTGGAACATAGAAACATATAAAATTCTGACGGGACTGGACAGGTTAGATGCAGGAAGAATGTTCCCGATTTTGGGGAAGTCCAGAACCAGGGAACACAGTCTGAGGATAAGTGGTAAGCAAATTAGGGCTGAGATGAGGAGAAACTTCTTCACTCAGAGAGTTGTTAACCTGTGGAATTCCCTAAGCAGAGAGTTGTTGATGCCAGTTCATTGGATATATTCAAGAGGGAGTTAGATATGGCTCTTACAGCTAAAGGGATCAAGGGGTATGGAGAGAAAGCAGGAAAGGGGTACTGAGGTGAATGATCAGCCATGACCTCATTGAATGGTGGTGTAGGCTCGAAGGGCCAAATGGCCTACTCCTGCACCTATTTTCTATGTTTCTATGTTTCTATAATCATCATCATCATCATAGGCAGTCCTCAAAGTCGAGGAAGACTTGCTTCCACTCTAAAAGTATGTTCTCAGGTGACTGAACAGTCCAATACGGGAATTACAGTCTCTGTCACAAGTTGGATAGATAGTCGTTGAGGGTAAGGGAGGGTGGGACTGGTTTGCCGCATGCTCTTTCCACTGTCTGCGCTTGATTTCTGCATGCTCTTGGCGACGAGACTTGAGGTGCTTAGCGCCCTCCCCGAAGGCATTTGACAAGATGCCACATAACAAGATAAAAGTTCACGGGGTTGGGGGTAATATATTAGCATGGACTGAGGATTGGCTAATGAACAGAAAACAGAGAGTCAGGATAAATGGTTCATTCTCAGTTTGGCAATCAGTAACTAGTGGGGTGCTGCAGGGATCAGTGCTGGGACCCCAACTATTTACAATCTATATTAACGACTTGGAGGAAGGGACCGAGTGTAACGTAGCCAAGTTTGCTGACGATACAAAGATGGGAGGAAAAGCAATGTGTGAGGAGGACACAAAAAATCTGCAAAAGGACATAGACAGGCTAAGTGAGTGGGCTAAAATTTAGCAGATGGAGTATAATGTTGGAAAGTGTGTGGTCATGCACTTTGGCAGAAAAAAATCAAAGAGCAAGTTATTATTTAAATGGAGAAAGATTGCAAAGTGCTGCAGTACAGCGGGACCTGGGGGGTACTTGTGCATAAAACACAAAAGGATAGTATGCAGGTACAGCAAGTGATCAGGAAGGCCAATGGTATCTTGGCCTTTATTGCAAAGGGGATGGAGTATAAAAGCAGGGAAGTCTTGCTACAGTTATACAGGGTATAGGTGAGGCCACACCTGGAATACTGCGTGTAGTTTTGGTTTCCATATTTACGCAAGGATACACTTGCTTTGGAGGCAGTTCAGAGAAGGTTCACTCGGTTGATTCCGGAGTTGAGGGGGTTGGCCTATGAGGAAAGGTTGAGGAGGTTGGGCCTCTCCTTATGGGAATTCAGAAGAATGAGAGGTGATCTTATCGAAACGTGTAAGATTATGAGGGGGCTTGACAAGGTGGATGCAAAGAGGATGTTTCCACTGATGGGGGAGACTAGAACTAGGGGGCATAATCTTAGAATAAGGGGCCGCCCATTTAAAACTAAGATGAGGAGAAATTTCTTCTCTCAGAGGGTTGTAAATCTGTGGAATTAGTTGCATCAGAGAGCTGTGGAAGCTGGGGCATTGGATAAATTTAAGCTAGAAATAAACAGTTTCTTAACCGATAAGGGAATAAGGGGTTATGGGGAACAGGCAGGGAAGTGGAGCTGAGTCCATGATCGGATCAGCCATGATCGTATAAAATGACGGAGCAGGCTCGAGGGGCCATATGGCCTACTCCTGCTCCTATTTCTTATGTTCTTATGCTCTTCCTCCACTTAGGGCGGTCTTGTGCCAGGTATTGGTGGGGTTGTTACATATCAGGGAGGCTTTGAGGGTGCCCTTGAAACGTTTCCTCTGCCTCTGTTTCAGTGCAGGCTCGAAGGGCCGAATGGCCTACTCCTGCACCTATTTTCTATGTTTTTTTTCTATGTTTCTACCTGGGGCTTGCTTGCCGCGTAGGAGTTCCGAGTAGAGCGCTTGCTTTGGGAGTCGTGTGACTGGCATAATTCACAGAGGCATTCAGTTTTTTCCTGATTCACCAGTGAAGTAACCTGGTGACATGGCGCAAACTCTCAGTCTGTTGGCCCGCTGAGAAAGAAAGACCTGCATTTATGTTGCGCCTTTCACAACCTGAGGACGTCCCAAAGCACTTCACAGCCAATGAAATACTTTTAAAAATCATCACTGTTATAGTGTGGGAAACGCGGCAGCCAATTTGCGCACAGCAAGCTCCCACAAACAGCAATGTGAGAATAAGCTTGCAGGGAACATAAAAACTGACTGCAAAAGCTTCGATAGATATGTGAAGAGAAAAATATTAGTGAAGACTAATGTAGGTCCCTTGCAGTCAGAATCAGATGAATTTATAATGAGGAACCAAGAAATGGCAGACCAGTTGAACAAATACTTTGGCTCTGTCGTCACTAAGGAAGACACAAATAACCTCCCGAAAATACTCGGGGACCGAGGGTCTAGCGAGAAGGAGGAACTGAGGGAACTGAGGGAAATCCTTATTAGTCAGGAAATGGTGTTAGGGAAATTGATGGGATTAAAGGCCGATAAATCCCCAGGGCCTGATAGTCTGCAACCCAGAGTACTTAAGGAAGTGGCCCTAGAAATAGTAGATGCATTGGTGGTCATTTTCCAACATTCTATGGACTCTGGATCAGTACCTATGGATTGGAGGTTAGCTAATGTAAACCCACTTTTTAAAAATGAAGGGAGAGAGAAAACAGGAAATTATAGACCGGTTAGCCTGACATCGGTGGTGGGGAAAATGCTGGAATCAATTAGTAAAGATGTAACAGCAGCGCATTTGAAAAGCAGTGACAGGATCAGTCCAAGTCAGCATGGATTTATGAAAGGGAAATCATGCTTGACAAATCTAGAATTTTTTGAGGATGTAATTGGTAGAGTGGATAAGGGAGAACCAGTGGATGTGGTGTATTTGGACTTTCAAAAGGCTTTTGACAAGGTCCCACGCAAGAGATTAGTGTGCAAAATTAAGGCACATGGTATTGGGGGTAATGTATTGACGTGGATATAGAACTGGTTGGCAGACAGGAAGCAAAGTGTGGGAATAAACGAGTCTTTTTCAGAATGACAGGCAGTGACTAGTAGGGTACCGCAAGGTTCAGTGCTGGGACCCCAGCTATTTACAATATATATTCATGATTTAGACGAAGGAATTGAGTGTAATATCTCCAAGTTTGCAGATGACACTAAGCTGAGTGGCGGTGTGAGTTGTGAGGAGGATGCTAAGATGCTGCAGGGTGACTTGGACAGGTTCGGTGAGTGGGCAAATGCATGGCAGATGAAGTATAATGTGGATAAATGTGAGGTTATCCACTTTTGTGGCAAAAACAGGAAGGCAGATTATTATCTGAATGGCGGCAGATGAGGAAAAGGGGAGGTGCAACGTGACCTGGGTGTCATGGTTCATCAGTCATTGAAAGTAGGCATGCAGGTACAGCAGGCAGTAAAAAAAGCAAATGGCATGTTGGCCTTCACAGCGAGAGGATTTGAGTATAGGAGCAGGGAGGTCTTACTGCAGTTATACTTGGTGAGACCACACCTTGAGTATTATGTGCAGTTTTGGTCTCCTAATCTGAGGAAGGATATTCTTGCTATTGAGGGAGTGCAGCGAAGGTTCATCAGACTGATTCCTTGGATGGCAGGACTGACATGTGAAGAAAGATTAGATTGACTAGGCTTATATTCAATGGAATTTAAAAGAATGAGAGGGGATCTCATAGAAGCATATAAAATTCTGACAGGATTGGACAGGTTAGATGCAGGAAGAATGTTCCCGATGTTGGGGAAGTCCAGAACCAGGGGTCACAGTCTCAGGATGAGGGGTAAGCCATCTAGGACTGAGATGAGGAGAAACTTTTTCACCCAGAGAGTTGTTAACCTGTGGAATTCTCTACCGCAGAGAGTTGTTGAGGCTAGTTTGTTGGATATATTCAAAAGGGAGTTAGATGTGGCTCTTACAGCTAAAGGGATCAGAGGGTATGGAGAGAAGGCAGGAGTGGGGTACTGAAGTTGCCTGATCAGCCATGATCTTATTGAATGGTGGTGCAGGCTCGAAGGGCTGAATGGCCTACTCCTGAACCTCTTTTCTACTATGACCAGATAATCTGTTTTAGTGATATTGTTTGAGGGATAAATATTGGCCGAGGGACCGGGGATAACTCCCCACTCTTCAACTAGTGGTCGTGGGATCCTTTATATCTACCTGAGAGGGCTGATGATGCCTGAGCTGGTCCCAATTTGTCCGAACCTTCCATAATTTTAAGCACTTCTATCAAATTCCCCTCTCAGGGTCAAGATGCAGGATTGTGAGGTGAGAGTGAGATCTGGAGTTTTTGTTTGTTTTACCTTTGATGTCAGGGATTCACAGAATCTTTTCTCAGGAGGTGAAATTTATTGAGCCCAGTTCATGATTGA
The DNA here is from genome assembly GCF_044704955.1 of Pristiophorus japonicus. Taxonomy (NCBI): domain Eukaryota; kingdom Metazoa; phylum Chordata; class Chondrichthyes; family Pristiophoridae; genus Pristiophorus; species Pristiophorus japonicus. Next base: position 7,554,519 of record NC_091978.1, read on the forward strand.
GAGAATTATTCATGGTCTGTGCAAGGGGTGGGTTTTATGATATTGGACTCCGTCAACCCCACCCTATCCAGCCAACACTGCATCCTCCTATTCAGTTCTTACATAAAAACATAAGAAATAGGAGCAGGAGTAGGCCCGGAGGTCGGCAAAGAGCGGGAGGATAAACCCTGCCTGATTTGGTAAGTATCGCTCTTTCTCTTTTATAACAGATACGTCGAAGTCATCATCATCATCATCACAGGCAGTCCCTCGGAATCGAGGAAGACTTGCTTCCACTCTAAAAGTGAGTTCCCAGGTGACTGTACCGTCCAATACGGGAATTACAGTCCCTGTCACAGGTGGGACAGACAGTGGTTGAAGGAAAGGGTGGGTGGGGCTGGTTTGCCGCACGCTCCTTCTGCTGCCTGCGCTTGACCTCTTCGCGCTCTTTGCGTTGAGACTCGAAGAGCTCAACGCCCTCCCGGATGCACTTTCTCCACCTCGGGCGGTCTGCGGCCAGGGTCTCCCAGATGTCAGTGGTGATCTCGCACTTTACCAGGGAGGCTTTGAGGGTGTCCTTATAACGTTTCCGCTGACCTCCTTTGGCTCGTTTGCCATGAAGGAGCTCCGCATAAAGCATTTGCTTTGGGAGTCTCGTATCTGGCATGCGAACGATGTGGCCTGCCCAGCGAAGCTGATCGAGTGTGGTCAGTGCTTCAATACTAGGGATGTTGGCCTGGTCGAGGACACTGATGTTGGTGCGCCTGTCCTCCCAGGGGATTTGCAGGATCTTGCGGAGACATCGTTGGTGATATATCTCCAGCGACTTGAGGTGCCTTCAATACGTGTCCATGGCTGAGAGCTATATGGATAGCACGTCTCAGGAGGTGGTCACCCCGCAGCTTAAAAGCATGCAGGCAGAGGGGAAGTGGGTGACCACCAAACAGAGGAAGAATGTTAGGCAGGCATTGCAAGGGTCCTTCCCTGAGTCCATCTCTCTTTTCAACCGATATTCTCTTCTAAGCACCGGTGGGGGCTGTTGTGTATCTATGAAGCATGCACTCCCGTGTTCCGCCACCAGGGAGCGCATCCCCTGAAGTCCCAAGGGATCCCAGCAACCCTTGGGAGCACTATATATAAGCCGGCCCCTTAGGCCTGTTCCTCACTCTGGAGTGTGTTAATAAAGACTGAGGTCAGTTACTTTAACCTCCCTGTGTGCAGTCTCATCTGTGTTAGGAACACAATAACTGGCGATGAGTATACGAATCCAACGCAAAGATGCAGCAAACTGTGGGCATCCTGGAAAAGTTCTCGGAGGGTGAAGAGTGGGAATCCTATGTCGAACGGCTAGACCAGTACTTTGTAGCCAACGAGCTGGACGGAGAAGGAAGCGCTGCAAAAAGGAGAGCGGTCCTCCTCACGGTCTGCGGGGCACCGACCTACAGCCTCATGAAGAATCTTCTGGCTCCGGTGAAACCCACAGATAAGTTGTATGAGGAGCTGTGTACACTGGTTCGGAGCATCTTAACCTGAGGGAGAGTGTGCTGATGGCGAGGTATCGGTTCTACACGTGCCAGCGATCTGAAGGTCAGGAATTGGCGAGCTACGTCGCTGAGCTAAGGCGACTTGCAGGACAATGTGAGTTTGATGGCTACCTGAAGCAAATGCTCAGAGACTTTTTTGTACTGGGCATTGGCCACGAGACCATCCTATGAAAACTTTTGACTGTAGAGACACCGACCCTCAGTAAGGCCATTGCGATAGCACAGGCATTTATGTCCACCTGTGATAACACCAAACAAATCTCTCAGCACACAAGTGCTAGCAATGTCCATAAATTAACTGGAACTGTGTTTGCGAGCAGAAATGTACAGGGCAGAAACCACGAGTCTGCAACTGCCAGCAGGCCTCAGGTGACCCAGATGACACAGAGTCCGTAACAAAGGATGAATACAAAGCAATTCACACCTTGTTGGCTTTGTGGAGGCTTCCATTCAGCCTATTCATGCCGCTTCAAAGGTTATGTTTGCAAGAGCTGTGGAACAATGGGCCACCTCAAACGAGCTTGCAAACGAGCTGCAAGCTCTGCAAAACCTGCTAACCACCACGTGGCAGAGGAAGATCGGTCCATGGTGGATCAAAGCAATTTTGAGCCTCAGAGAGAGGAGGCAGATGCTGAAGTACACGGGGTGCACACATTTTCAATGAAATGTCCACCTATAATGCTAAATGTAAAATTGAATGGCTTACCCGTAGTCATGGAACTGGACACTGGTGCTAGCCAGTCCATCATGAGTAAAATTATGTTTGAGAGACTGTGGTGCAACAAGACCCTCAGACCAGCCCTGAGCCCCATCCATACGAAACTGAGAACGTACACCAAAGAGCTCATCACTCACCTGGGCAGTGCCATGGTCAAGGTCACCTAAGAGGACATGGTGCATGAACTGCCACTCTGGATTGCCCCGGGCGATGGTCCCACACTGCTTGGAAGAAGCTGGCTGGGCAAAATCCGCTGGCACTGGGATGACATCCGAGCACTATCACATGTCAATGAGGCCTCATGTACCCAGGTTCTGAACAAATTTCCTTCCCTTTTTGAGCCAGGCATTGGAAACTTTTCCGGGGTGAAGGTGCGGATCCACAAGTCCCAGAGGCATGACCCATTCATCACAAGGCGCGGGCGCATGATGAGGGAGAGAGTGGAAATCGAGCAGGACAGGCTGCAACGTGAGGGCATCATCTCCCCAGTGGAATTCAGCGAGTGGGCCAGCCCGATTGTTCCAGTACTCAAAAGTGATGGCACGGTCAGGATTTGCGGTGATTGTAAAGTAACTATTAATCGTTTCTCGCTACAGGACCAATACCCGCTACCTAAGGCAGACGACCTATTTGCGACACTGGCAGGAGGCAATTCACCAAGCTCGACCTGACTTCGGCCTATGATGCAGGAGCTGGAGGAGTCTTCAAAGGGCCTCACCTGCATCAACACGCACAAGGGACTGCCCATCTACAACAGATGCCCATTTGGAATTCGGTCAGCTGCAGCGTTCTTCCAGAGAAACATGGAGAACCTACTCAAGTCGGTACCACGCACGGTGGTTTTTCAGGACGACATATTGGTCACGGGTCGGGACACCGCCGAGCACCTACAAAACCTGGAGGAGGCCCTCCAACGACTGGATCGCGTAGGGCTGCGGCTGAAGAGGTCCAAATGCGTCTTCATGGCAACAGAAGTGGAGTTTTTGGGGAGAAAGATGAGGGGCTTGTGATCGGTTTCCAGCTCAAATTTGAGGCCAAACAGGTACTGATGCATTTTCTTTACCCCGAACACTCACGCTAATGCCTCTTTCTCAATCATGCTGTAGGCCCTTTCGGCCTTAGACAAGCTCCTAGAGGCATAAGCGACATGTTGCAATTTCCCCGCAACGTTAGCTTGTTGTAATACACACTCGTCTCCGTACGACGACGCATCACATGCTAGCACAAGTCTTTTACACGGGTTATACAATGTATAACCCATGCGGACGGCATTCGGCCCACAGACGCCAAGACAGAGGCTATCAGGAACACGCTCAGGCCACAGAACGTCATGGAGCTGCGGTCATTCCTGGGACTCCTCAACTATTTTCGTAACTTCCTACCAGGGTTAAGCACCCTCTTAGAGCCCCTACATGTGTTATTGCGTAAAGGTGAGAACTGGGTACGGGGAAAAAAAAACAAGTAATTGCTTTTGAGAAAGCCAGAAACATTTTATGCTTCAACAAGCTGCTTGTATTGTATAACCCGTGTAAAAGACTTGTGCTTGCATGTGATGCGTCGTCGTACGGAGTCGGGTGTGTATTACAACAAGCTAACGTTGCGGGGAAATTGCAACATGTCGCTTATGCCTCTAGGAGCTTGTCTAAGGCCGAAAGGGCCTACAGCATGATTGAGAAAGAGGCATTAGCGTGAGTGTTCGGGGTAAAGAAAATGCATCAGTACCTGTTTGGCCTCAAATTTGAGCTGGAAACCGATCACAAGCCCCTCATATCCCTGTTCACTGAAAACAAGGGGATAAATACCAATGCCTCAGCCCACATACAAAGGTGGGCACTCGTGCTATCAGCGTATAACTATACCATCTGCCACAGGCCAGGCACCGAGAACTGTGCGGATGCTCTCAGTCGGCTACCATTACCCACCACGGGGGTGGAAATGGCGCAGCCTGCAAACTTGTTGATGGTGGCGCAGCCCGCAGGCTTGTTGATGGTCATGGAAAATGATAAATCACCTGTCAGGGACCGCCAGATTAGGACTTGGACCAGCCAAGATCCTCTGCTGTCCCCAGAAAAAAATTGTGTACTGCATGGGAGCTGGGCCAGCATTCCCGTTGAAATGCAAGAGCTAATCAAGCCGTTCCAGCGGCGAAAGGACAAGCTGTCCATTCAGGAAACTGCCTGTTGTGAGGTAACCACGTAGTACGACCAAAAAAGGGCAGGGAGACGTTCATCTCGCATCTCCACAGCACACACCAGTAATGATGAAAGCGATAGCCAGATCCCACGTGTGGTGGCCCGGTATCGACTCTGACTTAGAGTCCTGTGTACGGCAATGCAGCGTGTGTGCTCAGTTGAGCAACGCGCCCAGAGGGGCACCACTAAGTTTGTGGTCCTGGCCCTCCAGACCATGGTCGAGGATCCATGTCGACTATGCGGGCCCGTTTCTCGGTAAAATGTTCCTGGTGGTGGTGGATGCTTTTTCAAAATGGATTGAATGTGAAATAATGTCGGGAAGCACCGCCATCACCACCATTGAAAGCCTGAGGGCCATGTTTGCCACCCGCGGCCTGCCTGACATACTGGTCAGTGACAATGAGCCATGTTTCACCAATGCCGAATTTAAAGAATTCATGACCCGCAATGGGATCAAACATGTCACCTCGGCCCCGTTTAAACCAGCCTCCAATGGGCAGGCAGAGCGGACAGTACAAATAATCAGAGCCTTAAACGAGTCACAGAAGGCTCACTCCAAACCCGCCTGTCCCGAGTACTGCTCAGCTACCGCACGAGACCCCACTCGCTCACAGGGGTGCTCCCGGCTGAGCTACTCATGAAAAGGACACTTAAAACCAGACTCTCGCTGGTTCACTCCAACCTGCATGATCAGATAGAGAGCAGGCGGCAGCAACAAAATGTAAACGATAGTCGCGCCACTGTGTCACGGGAAATTGATCTGAATGACCCTGTGTATGTGCTAAACTATGGACATGGTCCCAAGTGGATCGCGGGCACAGTGATAGCTAAAGAAGGGAGTAGGGTGTTTGTAGTCAAACTAGACAATGGACAAATTTGCAGAAAGCACCTGGACCAAACGAGGCAGTGGTTCACAGACTGCCCTGAACAACCCACAGCAGACACCACCTTTTCCGAGCCCACAACACACACCCAAAGGATCAACGACGCCACGCCGGACCAGGAAATTGAACCCATCACGCCCAACAGCCCAGCAAGGCCAGGCTCACACAGCAGACCTGCAGGGCCAACAACACGCCAGCCCAGCGGGATCACAGCCAACACACCAGAAGAGACATTTGTACCGAGGTGGTCCACCAGGGAAAGAAAGGCTCCCGACCGCCTCATCTTGTAAATAGTTTTCATTTTGACTTTGCGGGGGAGTGATGTTGTGTATCTGTAAAGTATGCGCTCCCATGTTCCGCCACCAGGGAGCGCATCCCCTGAAGTCCCAAGGCATCCCAGCATATAAGCCGGCCCCTAAGGCCTGTTCCTCACTCTGGAGTTTCTTAATAATGACTAAGGCCACTGTTACTTTAATCTCCCTGTGTGCAGTCTCATCTGTGTTCGGAACACAATAGGGGCGATGGTGCCTCTGGGTAGTGCAGACAGAGCCAAGTCCAAGGCACCACGGGTGATTCAGCAGCACAGGGATGAGTGACAAAGAATAAAAGAGCTGTAGTGGTAGGGTATTCAATAATTAGGGGAACAGAAAGGCATTTCTGCGGCCGCAGACGTGATTCTAGGATTATATGGTGTCTCCCTGGTTCCAGGGTCACAGAACGGACATAAGAACATAAGAACATAAGAATTAGGAACAGGAGTAGGCCATCTAGCCCCTCGAGCCTGCTCTGCCATTCAATAAGATCATGGCTGATCTGGCCGTGGACTCAGCTCCACTTACCCGCCCTCTCCCCGTAATCCTTAATTCCCTTATTGGTTAAAAATCTATCTATCTGTAACTTGAATACATTCAATGAGCTTGCCTCAACTGCTTCCTTGGGCAGAGAATTCCACAGATTCACAACCCTCTGGGAGAAGAAATTCCTTCTCAACTCGGTTTTAAATTGGCTCCCCCGTATTTTGAGGCTGTGCCCCCTAGTTCTAGTCTCCCCGACCAGTGGAAACAACCTCTCTGCCTCTATCTTGTCTATCCCTTTCATGATTCTAAATGTTTCTATAAGACCACCCCTCATCCTTCTGAACTCCAACGAGTAAACGCCCAGTCTACTTGATCTATCATCATAAGGTAACCCCCTCATCTCCGGAATCAGCCTAGTGAATCGTCTCTGTACCCCCTCCAAAGCTAGTATATCCTTCCATAAGTAAGGTGACCAAAACTGCACGCAGTACTCCAGGTGCGGCCTCACCAATACCCTATACAGTTGCAGCAGGACCTCCCTGCTTTTGTACTCCATCCCTCTCGCAATGAAGGCCAACATTCCATTCACCTTCCTGATTACCTGCTGCACCTGCAAACTAACTTTTTGGGATTCCTGCACAAGGACCCCCAGGTCCCTCTGCACCTCAGCATGTTGTAATTTCTCCCCATTCAAATTATATTCCCTTTTAATGTTTCTTTTCCCAAGGTTGATGACCTCACACTTTCCGAAATTGTATTCCATCTGCCAAACCTTAGCTTAACCTATCTAAATCTCTTTGCAGCCTCTCTGTGTCCTCTACACAACCCGCTTTCCCACTAATCTTAGTGTCATCTGCAAATTTTGTTGCACTGCACTCTGTCCCCTCTTCCAGGCCATCTATGTATATTGTAAACAGTTGTGGTCCCAGCACCGATCCCTGTGGCACACCACTAACCACCGATTTCCAACCCAAAAAGGACCCATTTATCCAGACTCTCTGCTTTCTGTTTGCCAGCCAATTCTCTGTCCTTGCAAATACATTTCCTCTGACTCCGTGTATCTTTATCTTCTACAGTAACCTTTTGTGTGGCACCTTATCGAATGCCTTATGGAAATCTAAATACACCACATTCATCAGTACACCTCTATCCACCATGCTCGTTATATCCTCAAAGAATTCCAGTAAATTAGTTAAATATGATTTCCCCTTCATGAATCCATGCTGTGTCTGCTTGATTGCGCTATTCCTATCTAGATGTCCCGCTATTTCTTCCTTAATGATAGTTTCAAGCATTTTCCCCACTACAGATGTTAAACTAACCGGCCTATAGTTACCTGCCTTTTGTCTGCCCCCTTTTTTCAACAGAGGCGTTACATTAGCTGCTTTCCAATCCGCTGATACCTCCCCAGAGTCCAGAGAATTTTGGTAGATTATAACGAATGCATCTGCTATAACTTCCGCCATCTCTTTTAATACCCTGGGATGCATTTCATCAGAACCAGGGGACTTGTCTACCTTGAGTCGCATTAGCCTGTCCAGCACTACCCCCTAGTGATAGTGATTGTCTCAAGGTCCCTCCTTCCCACATTCCTGTGACCAGCAATTTCTGGCATGGTTTCTGTGTCTTCCACTGTGAAGACCAAAGCAAAATAATTGTTTAAGGTCTCAGCCATTTCCACATTTCCCATTATTAAATCCCCCTTCTCATCTTCTAAGGGACCAACATTTACTTTAGTCACTCTTCCGTTTTATATATCTGTAAAAGCTTTTACGATCTGTTTTTATGTTTTGCGCAAGTTTACCTTCGTAATCTATCTTTCCTTTCTTTATTGCTTTTTTAGTCATTCTTTGCTGTTGTTTAAAATTTTCCCAATCCTCTAGTTTCCCACTAACCTTGGCCACCTTATACGCATTGGTCTTTAATCAACCTCATCCTTCTGAACTCCAACGAGTTAAGACCCAGTCTACTCAATCTATCAAAATAAGGTAACGCCCTCATCTCCGGAATCAGCCCAGTGAATCGTCTCTGTACCCCTTCCAAAGCTAGTATATCCTTCCTTAAGTAAGGTGACCAAAACTGCATGCAGTACTCCAGGTGCGGCCTCACCAATACCCTATACAGTTGCAGCAGGACCTCCCTGTTTTTGTACTCCATCCCTCTCGCAATGAAGGCCAACATTCCATTCGCCTTCCTGATTACCTGCTGCACCTGCAAACTAACTTTTTGGGATTCATCCACAAGGATCCCCAGTTCCCTCTGCACCGCAGCATGTTGTAATTTCTCCCCATTCAAATAATATTCCCTTTTATTGTTTTTTTTTCCAAGGTGGATGACCTCACATTTTCCGACATTGTATTCCACCTGCCAAACCTTAGCCCATTCGCTTAACCTATCTAAATCTCTTTGCAGCCTCTCTGTGTCCTCTACACAACCCGCTTTCCCACTAATCTTTGTGTCATCTGCAAATTTTGTTACACTACACTCTGTCCCCTCTTCCAGATCATCTATGTATATTGTAAACAGTTGTGGTCCCAGCACCGATCCCTGTGGCACACCACTAACCATCGATTTCCAACCTGAAAAGGACCCATTTATCCCGACTCTCTGCTTTCTGTTAGCCAGCCAATTCTTGATCCATGCTAATACATTTCCTCTGACTCTGCGTACCTTTATCTTCTGCAGTAACCTTTTGTGTGGCACCTTATCGAATGCCTTTTGGAAATCTAAATACACTACATCCATCAGTACACTTCTATCCACCATGCTCGTTATATCCTCAAAGAATTCCAGTAAATTAGTTAAACATGATTTCCCCTTCATGAATCCATGCTGCGTCTGCTTGATTGCACTATTCCTATCTAGATGTCCTGTTATTTCTTCCTTAATGATAGTTTCAAGCATTTTTCCCACTACAGATGTTAAACTAACCGGCCTATAGTTACCTGCCTTTTGTCTGCCCCCTTTTTTAAACAGAGGCGTTACATTAGCAGCTTTCCAATCCGCTGGTACCTCCCCAGAGTCCAGAGAATTTTGGTAGATTATAACGACGCAGGGCATTCTTGTGGGGGGTTGTGGGTGGTGGAGGAGGGGCGGGGTGTGAGCAGCTAGAGATCACGGTCCATATCGGGACTAATGACATAGGTAAAAAGAGGGATGAGTTCCTGCAGGCAGAATTTAGGGAGTTAGGAGAAATATTAAAGGGTAAGACCTCAAAGGTAGTCATCTCCGAGTTACTACTGGTGCCACGTGCGAATGAGTACAAGAACAGAAGGATAAAGAGGATGAACACATGGCTGGAGAATTGGTGTCGGAGGGAGGGCTTTAAGTTCCTGAGGCATTGGGACCGTTTCTGGGGGAGATGGGACCTGTACAAACCGGACGGGTTGCACCTCAACAGCACCGGGACCAATGGTGCACTCGCGGGGAGTTTTGCTCGTGCTGTTGGGGAGAGTTTAAACTAGTTTGGCAGGGGGATGGGAACCTGAGAACAAATTCAATATGGAAGGAAGTAAAGCTGAAATTGGAAAGCAAGAATGTAGAAAGTGAATCTGTAAAACAGAGGAAACAAGGGTTAGTAAGTCGTAATCAAGGAGGTCTTCCTGTGCTAAATGTTATATACTTCAATGCAAGGAGTATAGCGAATAAGGCAGACGAGCTAAGAGCATAGGTAGGCACATAATATAACATAAACATAACAAGTAAAAAATAGGTGCAGGAGTAGGCCATTTGGCCCTTCAAGCCTGCACCACCATTCAATAAAATCATGGCTGATCATGCAACCTCAGTACCCCTTTCCTGCTTTCTCTCCATACCCCTTGATCCCTTTAGCCATAAGGGCCATATCTAACTCCCTCTTGAATATATCCAATGAACTGGCATCAACAACTCTCTGCGGTAGGGAATTCCACAGGTTAACAAGTCTCTGAGTGAAGAAGTTTCTCCTCATCTCAGTCCTAAATGGCCTACCCCTTATCCTAAGACTGTGTCTGCTGGTTCTGGACTTGCCCATCATCAGGAACATTCTTCCCACATCTAACCTGTCCAGTCCCATCTGAATCTTGTAAGTTTCTATGAGATTCCCTCTCATCCTTCTAAACTCCAATGTATAAAGGCCCAGTTGTTCCAGTCTCTCCTCATATGTCAGTCCTGCCATCCGGGGAATCAGTCTGGTGAACCTTCGCTGCACTCCCTCAATAGCAAGAACGTCCATCCTCAGATTAGGAGACCAAAACTGAACACGATATTCCACGTGAGGCCTCACCAAGGCCCTGTACAGCTGCAGTAAGATCTCCCTGCTCCTGTACTCAAATCCCCTGGCTATGAAGGCCAGCATACCATTTGCCTTCTTCACCGCCTGCTGTACCTGCATGCCAACTTTCAATGACTGATGAACCATGACACCCAGGTCTCGTTGCACCTCCCCTTTTCCTAATCTGTCACCATTCAGATAATATTCTGTCTTTGTGTTTTTGCCTCCAAACTGGATAACCTCACATTTATCCACATTATACTGCATCTGCCATGTATTTGCCCACTCACCTAACCTGTCCAAGTCACCCTGCAGCCTTTTAGTGTCCTCCTCACAGCTCACACCGCCACCGAGTTTAGTGTCATCTGCAAACTTGAAGATGTTACACTCAATTCCTTCATCTAAATCATTAATGTATATTGTAAATAGCTGGGGTCCTAGCAGCACTGCGGCACTCCACTAGTCACTGCCTGTCATTCTGAAAATTACCCGTTTATCCCGATTCTCTGCTTCCTGTCTACCAACCGATTCTCTATCCACGTCAGTACATTACCACCAATACCATGTGCTTTGATTTTGCACACCAATCTCTTGTGTGGGACCTTGTCAAATGCCTTTTGAAAGTCCAAATATACCACATCCACTGGTTCTCCCTTGTCCACTTTACTCGTTACATCCTCAAAAAATTCCAGAAGATTTGTCAAGCATGATTTCTGAATTAACTGTTTCACTTTCCATCTTAATAAAGAATTCTACCATATTATGGATCCAAAATTGGCTTCGAGGCAAGAAGCAAAGGGTAATGGTTGATGGATGTTTTTGTGACTGGAAGGATGTTTCCAGTGCGTTTCTGCAGGGCTTAGTGCTGGGTCCCTTGATTTGTGTGGTATATATGAATGATTTAGATTTGAATATAGGGAGGATGATTAAGAAGTTTGCAGCTGACACTAAAATTGGCTGTGTGGTTGATAATGAAGAGGATTGTGATGGACTGCAGGAGGATATCAATCGACAAGTCAGGTGGGCAGAGCAGTGGCAAATGGAATTTAATTCAGAGAAGTGTGAGGTAATGCACTTGGGGAGGGCTAATAAGGAAAGGGTATACACATTCAACGGTGGGCCACTTAGAAGTGTAAATGAAGAAAGGGACCTTGGAGTGCTTGTCCACAGATCCCTGAAAGTAGCAGGCCAGGTGGATAAGGTGGTTAAGAAGGCATACGGAATGCTTGCCTTTATTGGCCGAGGCATAGAATACAAGAGCAGGGAGGTTATGCTTAAATTGTATAATACACTGGTTAGGCCACAGCTGGACTACTGCATGCCGTTCTGGTCGCTGTAGTATAGGGAGGATGTGATTGCACTGTTAAGGTGGTTGGTGGAAGGTTTAGAGGGGATTTGAGGGGGTCTTCTTTACGTAGAGGGTTGTGGGGATCTTGAACTCGCTGCCTGGAAGGGTCGCAGAGGCAGAAACCCTCACCACTTTTAAAAGATGGTTGGATGGGCACTTAAAGTGCCGTAACCTGCAGGGTTCCGGACCTCGAGCTGGTAAGTGGGTTTAGACTGGATAAGCTCTTGTTGCCTGGCACAGATACGATGGTAAGTACTTCACGGAATCGAATGCAGCCAGGGTGATCTCCTGGACTAGTTTCGATCGCCTGGATGGGTCGGAGAAGAATTTTACCAGATTTTTGTTTCTCCACTTGGCCTGGGTTTTTAATCTGGTTTTTGCCTCTCCCAGGAGATCACATGGCTCCGGTTGGGGTGGAGTGTGGAATGTTTCAGTGTAAGGGATGTCACAGTTGTGTGGGGCGGACTGGTTGGGCCGGATGCTCTTTGCCTTTTCGTCATTGTTCATTGTTTATAGGTTTACATGTAACCTTCAGGGCTGCTGACCGAGGGCCGTGTGGCCCTTTGTCGGCCAGCGCGGACACGATGGGCCGAAATAGTCTCCTTCTGTGCTGTAAATTTCTATGTTTCTATGTTTCTATTTTGTCCCTCGAGCATGCTCTGCCATTCAATAAGATCATGGCTGATCTGACCTTGACCAAAATTCCACTTTTCTGTCCGTTCCCCATAACCCTTTACTCCCTTATCACTCAAAAATCTGTCTATCTCCATCTTAAATACATTCAATGACCCAGCCTCCACAGCCCTCTGGGGCAGAGAATTCCACAGATTTACAACCCTCTGAGAGAAGAAATTCCTCCTCATTTCTGTTTTAAATGCATCCAGCTTGTTAAGCCCTCTCGTTATCTTATTTGTTTCGATAAGATCACCTCTCATTCTTCTGAACTCCAATGTGTATAGGCCTAACCGACTTAACCTACCTTCATAAGTCACCGGAATCAACCTTGTGAACCTTCTCTGAACAGCCTCCAATGCAAGTATATCCTTCCTTAAATACGGAGACCAAAACTCCAGGTGTGGCCTCACCAATACCCTGTACATTTGTAGCAGGACTTCTCTGCTTTTATACTCTATCCCACTTGCAATAAAGGCCAACATTCCATTTGCTTTCCTGATTACTTGCTGTACCTGCATACTAACTTTTTGTGTTTCATGCACAAGGACCCCCAGGTCCCTCTGTACTGCAGCACTTTGCAATTTTTCTCCATTTAAATTATAATTTGCTTTTCTATTATTTCTGCCAAAGTGGATAACCTCACATTTTCCCACATTATACTGCATCTGCCAAATTTTTGCCCACTCACTTATCCCTTTACTGATTTTTTGTGTCCGCTTCACAATTTGCTTTCCCATCCATCTTTTATCATCAGTAAACTTGGCTACATTACACTCGGTCCCTTCAACCAAGTCATTAATATAGATTGTAAATAGTTGAGGACCCAGCACCAATCACTGCAGCACTCCACTAGTCACTTTGCCAACCGGAAAATGACCCATTTATCCCGACTCTCTGCTTTCTGTTAGTTAGCCAATCCTCTATCCATGCTAATATATTACCCCCAACCCTGTGAACTTTTATCTTGTGTAGTAACCTTTTATGTGGCACTTTATCGAATGCCTCCTGAAAATATAAATCTACCACATCCACTGGTTCCCCCTTATCCACCCTGCTCGTTATATGCTGAAAGAACTCCAGCAAATTTGTCAAACGTGATTTCCCTTTCAAAAAACCATGCTGACTCTGCTTGATTGAATTATACTTTTCCAAATGTCCTGCTACTGCTTCCTTAATAATGGATTCCAGCATTTTCCCAACGACAGATGTTAGGCTAACTGGTTTATATGTTCCTGCTTTTTGTCTGCCTGTTTTTTTAAATAAGGGCGTTACATTTGCAGTTTTCCAATCTGCTGGGACCTCCCCAGAATCCAGGGAATTTTGGTAGATTACAACCAATGCATCCTCTATCTCTGCAGCCACTTCTTTTAAGACCCTAGGATGTAGGCCATCAGGTTCAGTGGACTTGACTGCCTTTAGTCCCATTATTTTACTGAGTACTACTTCATTAGTGATAGTGATTGTATTAAGTTCCTCCCTCCCTATAGCCCCTTGATTATCCACTGTTCGGATGTTTTTAGTGTCTTCAACCATGAAGACCGATACAAAATATTTGTTCAATGTCTCTGCCATTTCCCTGTTCCCCATTATTAATTCCCCAGCCTCACCCTCTCAGGGACCAACATTTAATTTAGCCACTCTTTTCCTTTTTATATACCACCAATGATGTCTCCGCAAGATCCTCCAAGTCCCCTGGGAGGACAGACGCACCAACATTAGATTCCTCAACCAGGCCAACATCCCCAGCATTGAAGCACTAACCACACTTGATCAGCTCCGCTGGGCAGGCCACATAGTTCGGATGCCAGGCACGAGACTCCCAAAGCAGGCGCTCTACTCGGCACTCCTTCACGGCAAACGAGCCAAAGGTGGGCAGCGGAAACATTACAAGGACACCCTCAAAGCCTCCCTGATAAAGTGCAACATCCCCACCGATACCTGGGAGTCCCTGGCCAAAGGCCGCCCTAAGTGGGGGAAGTGCATCCGGGAGGTCTCATCGCCGAGAGCATGCAGAAATCAAGCGCAGGCAGCGGAAAGAGCTTGCGGCAAACCTGTCCCACCCTCCCCTTCCCTCAACAACTATCTGTCCCACACTGTGACAGGGACTGTGGTTCTCATATTGGACTGTTCAACCACCTAAGGACTCAGTTTAAGAGTGGAAGCAAGTCTTCCTCGATTCCGAGGGACTGCCTATGATGCCTATGACGTATCTGTAGAAACTCTTACTCTCTGTTTTTGTATTTTGTGCTAGTTTACTTTGATAATCTATCTTCCCGCTCTTTATCATTTTGTTAGTCGTTCTTTGCTGGCTTATAAAAGTTTTGCAATCCTCCTTCCTCCCACTCGTCTTGGCCACATTGTATGCCCTCGTTTTCAATTTGATACCCTCCCTTATTTCCTTAGTTAGCCACGGATGGTTATCCCTTCTCTTATAGTCTTTGCTTTTCATTGGGATATAATTTTGTTGCGAGTTATGAAAGCGTAGCAGTCTGTGTGGTGAAGGTACTCCCACAGTGCCGTCAGGGAGGGAGTTCCAGGATTTTGACCCAGCGACGATGAACGGCCGACATATATCGAAATCAGGATGGTGTGCGACTTGGAGGGGAACTTGGGAGGTGGTGGAGTTTGCATGCACCTGCAGCCCTGGTCCTTCTCGGTGATGGAGGTTGTGGGTTTATCAGGGCTGGGCCAGGCTGTGCAGTTAACCATTAAACCACAGACTTGAAGAGAATTCGATGTGCCGAGTATAAATAAGCTTCGGTGTTTAGCGCTCAGTGCCACGTGACCTCTCACATTCGAGGTGAGGCTCACAGGCTGCTGGAGCTTTGCTCTTGCAGATCATGGTATCATCTCAAGGTGTGACATTCTTGTGACACCCACCAAAGGTTTCAGAGTGTCAAAAAAAGAGGTAGGAAGGTGCTACAAAAATAACATGATCTGCTCCTATTCTCCGTATCTGTTTGTCTGTCTCACTCAGGGACCGCGAAGACCACGGGGTGGGTGAGGTGAGTGGGTGATTGTGGGGGAGGGGAACTAGTTCCTCAAGTAGAGCAAGAGATAACCTCTGAGAATGGGGCTCAGGATCATTGTTCGTTGACACTTGACACCGTGTGAGGCACATAAGGTTATATTAGGACAGGTTTTTTAACATTCCTTCAGGATGTGGCAAGGCCGGCATTTATTGCCCATCCCTAATCGCCCTTGAGAAGGTGGTGGTGAGCCGCCTTCTTGAACCGCTGCAGTCCGTGTGGTGAAGGTGCTCCCACAGTGCTGTTAGGGAGGGAGTTCCAGGATTGTGACCCAGCGACGATGAAGGAACGGCCGATATATTTCCAAGTCAGGATGGCGTGTGTGACTTGGAGGGGAACGTGGAGGTGGTGGTGTTCCCATGTACCTGCTGGCCTTGTCTTTCTCGGTTATCTATCGGGTGAGACGTTAAATCGAGGTTCCGTCTGCTCTCTCAGGTGGATGCAAAAGATCCCATGGCACTGTTTCATAGAAACATAGAAACATAGAAATTTACAGGACAGAAGGAGGCCATTTCGGCCCATCGTGTCCACACCGGCCGACAAAGAGCCGCACGGCCCTCGGTCAACAGCCCTGAAGTTTACATATAAACCTATGAACAATGAACAATGACGGAAAGGCAAAGAGCATCCAGCCCAACCAGTCCGCCCCACACAACTGCGACATCCCTTACACCGAAACATTCTACACTCCACCCCAACCGGAGCCATATGATCTCCTGGGAGAGGCAAAAACCAGATAAAAACCCAGGCCAATTTAGGGAGAAAAAATCTGGGAAGATTCCTCCCGACCCATCCAGGCGATCGACACTAGTCCAGGAGATCACCCTGGCCGTATTCTATTCCCTGCAGTACTTACCACTATATCTGTACTGGCCAACAACAGGTTATCCAGTCTAATCCCAATTACTAGCTCAAGGTCTGTAACCCTCTGTGTGACTTGGATGGTGTTCCCATGCGCCTGTTGCCCTTGTCCTTCTAGGTGGTGGAGGTTGCAGATTTGGGAGGTGCTGCTGAAGAAGCCTTGGCAATTTGCAGCAGTGCATCTTGTAGATGATACAGACTGCAGCCACGGTATGTCGATGGTGGAGGGAGTGAATGTTGAAGGTGGTGAATGAGATGCGGATCAAGCGGACTGCTTTATCCAGGATGGTGTTGAACTTCTTGAGTGTTACACACTCCTGACTTGTGCCTTGTAGATGGTGGAAAGGCTTTGGGGAGTCAGGAGGTGAGACACTCGCCGCAGAATACCCAGCCTCTGACCTGCTCTTGTTACCACAGTATTTATGTGGCTGGTCCAGTTAAGTTTCTGGTGAATGGTGACCCCCAGGATGTTGATGGTAGGGGTTTCGGCGATGGTAATGTCAAGGGGCAGTAGTTAGACTCTCACTTGTTGGAGATGGTCATTTCCTGGCACTTGTGCGGCACGAATGTTACTTGCCATTTATCAGCCCAAGCCTGAATGTTGTCCAGGTCTTGCTGCATGTGGGCATGGACTGCTCCATTGTCTGAGGAGTTGCGAATGGAACTGAACACTGTGCAGTCATCAGCGAACATCCCCACTTCTGGCCTTATGATGGAGGGAAGATCATTGATGAAGCAACTGAAGATGGTTGGGCCTAGGACAGTGCCCTGAGGAACTCCTGCAGCGATATCCTGGGGCTGTGATGATGGACCTCCAACAACCATAAACATCCTTCTTTGTGCTAGGTATGACTCCAGCCAGTGGAGAGTTTTCCCCCTGATTCCCATTGACTTCAGTTTTACTCGTGTTCCTTGATGCCACACTCGGTCAAATGCTGCCTTGATGTCAAGGGCAGTCACCCTCACCCTACCTCTGGAATTCAGCTCTTTTGTCCATGTATGGGACAAGGCTCGAGTGATATCTGGAGCCGAGTGGTCCTGGCGGAACCCAAACTGGGGATCCGTGAGCAGGTTATTGGTGAGTAAGTGCTGCTTGATAGCTCTGTTGATGATACCTTCCATCACTTTGCTGATGATTGAGAGTAGACTGATGGGGCGGTAATTGGCCGGATTGGATTTGTCCTGCTTTATGTGGACAGGACATACCTGGGCAGTTTTCCACATTGTCGGGTAGATGCCAGTGTTGTAGCTGTACTGGAACAGCTTGGCTAGAGGCGCGGCTAGTTCTGGAGCACAAGTCTTCAGTTCAACAGCCGGGATGTTGTCGGGGTCCATAGCCTTTGCTGTATCCAGTGTGCTCAGCCGTTTCTTAATATCATGTGGAGTGAATCGAATTGGCTGAAGACTGGCTTCTGTGATGGTGGGGACCTCAGGAGGAGGCCGATATGGATCATCCACTTCGCACTTCTGGCTGAAGATGGTTGCAAACGCTTCAGCCTTATCTTTTGCACTCATGTGCTGGGCTCCGCCATCATTGAGGATGGGGATATTCATGGAGCCTCCTCTTCTCGTTAGTTGTTTAATGGTTCACCACCATTCACGACTGGGTGTGGCAGGACTACAGAGCTTTGATCTGATCCATTGATTGTGGGATCACTTAGCCCTGTCTATAGCATGCTGCTTCTGCTGCTTAGCATGCATGTAGTCCTGTGTTGCAGCTTCCCCAGGTTGGCACCTCATTTTTAGGTACACCTGGTGCTGCTCTTCTGCACTCCTCATTGAACCAGGGTTGGTCCTCTGGCTGATGGTAATGGTAGAGTGAGGGACATGCCGGGCCATGAGTTGTGGTGGAATAAAATTCTTCTGCTGCTGATAAACCACAGCACCTCATGGATGCCCAGCTTTGAGCTGCTAGATCTGTTCTGAATCTATCCCATTTAGCACAGTGGTAGTGCCACACAATCTGATGGAGGGTGTCCTCAGTGTGAAGACAGGACTTCATCTCCACAATGACTCCACATTGAAGACGAGGCCAAGCAGGATTTTCCCTCGTGTTGGTTCTCTCACCACCTGCCGCTGGTCCAGTCTGGCAGCTATGTCCTTCAGGACCCGACCAGCTCGGTCAGTATTGGTGCTACTGAGCTACTCTTGGTGATGGACATTGAATTCCCCCACCCAGAGTACATTCTGTGCCTTTGCTACTCTCAGTGCTTCATCCAAGTACTGATTCATCAGCTGAGGGAGGGCGGTAGGTGGTAATCAGCAGGAGGTTACCTTGCCCATACTTGACCTGAAGCCATGAGACTTCATGGGGTCTGGAGTCAGTGTTGAGCACTCTGCCAATGGGACAGCACATACCCAGGGATGGTGATGGAGGAGTTTGGGACATTGGCTGAAAGGGATGATTCTGTGAGTATGACTATATACACAAGGGCTGCTGTTCTCTATAATATACACAGTAGGTACTCTGCTCTATAATATACACAGCAGGTGCTAGTCCCTAGAATATACACGGTGGATATGATCACCCTATTTATAAAACCAAGGATTACACATGTTTTTTTTTAAGAGCTTTATTACCTTGTCCTCTCGCAAGGCTGGGAACAAAATATTCAAGGGTACTTGACATATCAGAAGGATAGGCAGAAAGGAAAAGGAGGTGGGGTAGCTCTGTTAATAAAGTATAGTGGTGAGAAATTATCTTGGCTTGGAAGATCAAGATGTAGAATCAGTTTGGGTAGAGATAAGAAATAGTGGGTAAGAAGTCACTGGAGGGAGTAGTCTTTCAGCGACTTAACAGAAGTGCACAAATCAAGTTTAAGGTGAGAAATTAGTGTCTTAAACCTAAGTAAAAGCAATTACAAAGGTATGAAGACAGAGCTGGCTAAAGTGGACTGGAAAAATAGATTAAAGGGTAAGATGGTAGATAATCAGTGGCAGACATTTACGGAGATATTTCATAATTTTCAACAAAGGGACAGCATCACAGTGTGGGGCAGTATTAGTCTCTCTCTCCCTCCCTCCCCAGTCTTTCTCTCCCTCCCTCCCTCCCCAGTCTTTCTCTCTCCCTCTCTCCCTCCCCAGTCTTTCTCTCTCTCCCTCCCTCCCTCCCCAATCTTTCTCTCTCCCTCTCTCCCTCCCCAGTCTCTCTCTCTCTCTCCCTCCCCAGTCTTTCTCTCTCCCTCCCCAATCTTTCTCTCTCTCTCTCCCTCCCCAGTCTTTCTCTCTCTCCCTCCCCAGTCTTTCTCTCTCCCTCCCTCCCCAGTCTTTCTCTCTCCCTCCCTCCCCAATCTTTCTCTCTCCCTCTCTCTTTCCCCAGTTTTTCTCTCTCTCCCTTCCTCCCCAGTCTTTCTCTCTCTCCCTCCCTCCCCAGTCTTTCTCTCTCTCCCTCCCTCCCCAGTCTTTCTCTCTCCCTCTCTCTTTCCCCAGTCGTTCTCTCTCTCTTTCCCTCCCCAATCTTTTTCTCTCTCTCTCTCTCTCCTTCCCCAGTCTTTCTCTCTCTCTCTCTCCCCAATCTTTCTCTCTCTCTCACTCTCTCTCTCTCCCTCTCCAGTCTCTCTCTCTCTCTCCCATTGAGAAAGAAAGACTCTATGAGAAGGATGAACCATCTGTGGCCAACTAAGGAAGTTAAGGATGGTATCAAATTGAAAGAAAAAGGCATACAATGTTACAAAGATTAGTGGTAGCCTAGAAGATTGGGAAAATTTTAGAAACCAACAAAGGATGACTAAAAAAAAAAGGAGAAAATAGATTATGAGAGTAAACTAGCAAGAAATATATAAAAAAAACAGACAGTAAGAGCTTCTACAGGTATATAAAAAGGAAGAGCATAGCTGAGGTAAATGTTGGTCCCTTAGAGGAATTAATAATGGGAAACAGGGAAATGGCAGAGACTTTGAACAAATATTTTGTACCGATCTTCATGGTAGAAGACACTAAAAGCATCCCAATAACAATAGAAAATCAGGAGAAAAAGGGAGGGATGAAATTAAAACAATCATTATCACGAGAGAAAAAATACTAGGCAAACTAACAGAATGAAAGGCTGACAAGTCCCCATGACCTGGTGGCCTGCATTCTAAGGTCTTAAAAGAAGTGGCTGCAGAGACAGTGGATGCATTGGTTGTAATCTACCAAACTCCCTGGATTCTGGAAAGGTCCCAGCGGATTGAAAAACTGCAAATGTGACACCCCTGTTCACGAAAGGAGGGAGACAGAAAGCAGAAAACTATAGACCAGTTAGCCTAACATCTGTCATTGGGAAAATGCTGGAGTCCATTATTAAGGAAGCAGTAGCAGGACATTTCAAAAATCATAATACAATTAAGCAGAATCAGCATGGTTTTACGAAAGGGAAATCATATTTGACAAAGTTATTAGAGTTCTTTGAGATGTAATGAGCAGGGTGGATAAGGGGGAACAAGTAGAGGTTGTATATTTGGGTTTCCAGAATGTTGTGTATGGAGAAAGAGTCAGACTGAACACTGTGAGCTCAAAGTAAAGTATGACCGTAGTCTTTTATTGCAGGTTTCCAGAGTGCCTCTCCAACCTGTGAGGCCTCCTTAAATAGCTGTGCTCTCAAGGGAGTATCGGATCCCTTGGGATTCCAGGGGATGAGCCCTCTGGTGGTTGTACAGAGTAACTACAAGTATACATATATAACAATACTTCCCCCCCCCCTCAAAGTCAATAGTGTAACTATTTACAATGTGAGTCGATCTGGGGCCCTTCTTGCCCTGGTTGATCGTCTCGGTGTGAAAGCTGGCATTGTTGAATCATTTGTTGGGCCCTCACTGGGCTGCTGTGTAGCTGGCCTTGCTGGGCTGCCTGTTGTGTTGGGCCCTGCTGGGCTGCTGTGGATGATGGGTTCTGCTTTGTGGTCAAACGTGGTGCCAGTTGCCACTGGTGTGTATGTTGAAGGATCAAAAAAGGTAGGGTAGGGTCCAAGGTGGGTTGCTCAGGCTAGTCCGTGAATCTGAGTTTGATTTGGTCCAAGTGTTTCCGGTGAATGAGTCCATTTGAAAGTTTGACCCGAAACACCTTGCTCCCCTCTTTGGCCACGACAGTGCCGGGAAGCCACTTGGGACTTTGTCCATAATTTCAATCTCGCATGACACATTTGCGATATCATGGTAAGCACTTTGTTGAAACTGCTTTCTCTCTACCTGTTCATGTAGATCAGGGGGAACTAACCAGATCCTTGTCTTAAGTGCTTTTTTCATGAGCAGTTCAGCAGGTGGGTTCCCAGTGAGTGAGTGTGGTCTCGTGCGGTAGCTAAGCAGGACTCGGGATAGGCGAGTCTGCAGTGAGCCTTCAGTTACCCTCTTCAAGCCTTGCTTGATGGTTTGCACTGCTCTCTCTGCCTGACCATTGGACGCTGGTTTAAACGGGGCAGATGTAACATGTTTGATCCCGTTACGGGTCATGAATTCTTTGAACTCAGCACTGGTAAAACATGACCCGTTGTCACTCACCAAGACATCGGGTAGGCCATGTATGACAAACATGGCCCGCAGGCTTTCAGTAGTGGTAGCGGACGTGCTAGCTGACATTATCTCACGTTCAATCCACTTGGATTACGCGTCTACAACCACAAGGAACATTTTACCCAAGAACGGGCCTGCATAGTCGACGTGCACCCTAGACCACGGTTTGGAGGGCCAAGACCATAAACTTAGCGGCGCCTCCCGGGTACATTGCTTAACTGCGAGCATGTATTACATCTGTGAATGTAGGACTCTAAGTCCGCATCGGTACGGGGCCATCACACGTGGGATCTGGCTATCGCTTTCATCATTACGATGCCTGGGTGAGTACTGTGGAGGTCATTGATGAAGGCGTCGCTGCCCTTCTTGGGGACCACTACTCGATTGCCCCACAGAAGGCAGTCTGCCTGTATAGACATTTCATCTTTGCTCTGCTGGAACGGCTTTATCTCTTCCTGCATTTCTACTGGGACGCTGGACCAGCTCCCGTGAAGCACACAGCTTTTGACTAGGGATAATAAGGGGTCCTGGCTTGTCCAGGTTTTGATCTGCCGGGCAGTGACGGGTGATTTCTCACACTCACAATGCTAGGTCTGCGGGCTGTGCCATTTTCACCCCCTTAAATACCTCCTTAAATACCTCTGCTCCCAAGGGATTATGGGATCTCTTGGGACTCCAGGGGATGAGCCCTCTGGAGGCTGTACAGAGTAAATACAAGTATACATATATAACACAGAAAGCATTCGATAAGGTGCCACATAAAAGGTTACCAAACAAGATAAAAGTTCACGAAGTTGGGGGTAATATATTAGCATGGATAGAGGATTGGCTAACTACAGAAAACAGAGAGTCGGGAAAAATGGGTCATTTTCCGCTTGGCAAACAGTGACTAGTGGGGTGCCGCAGGGATCAGTAGTGGGTCCTCAACTATTTACAATCGATATTAATGACTTGGCTGAAGGGACCGAGTGTATTGTAGCCAAATATGCTGATAATACAAAGATGGGTGGGAAAGCAAGTTGTGAGGAGGACGCAAAGAGTCTGCAAAGAGATTTAGACAGGATAAGTGAGTGGGCACACATTTGGCAGAGGGAGTACAATGTGGGTATGTATGAGGTTATTCACTTTGGTAGGAAGAATAGAAAAGCAAAATATTATTTAAATGGAAAGAGATTACAAACTGCTGCGCTACCTGGGGTCCTTGTGCATGAAACACAAAAAGTTAGTATGCAGGTACAGCAAATGATTAGGAAGGCAAATGGAATGTTGGCCTTTATTGCAAGGGGGATGGAGTATAAAAGCAGAGAAGTCCTGCTACAACTGTACAGGGTATTGGTGAGGCCACACCTGGAGTACTGCGTACAGTTTTGGTCTCCGTATTTAAGGAAGGATATACTTGCATTGGAGGCTGTTCAGAGAAGGTTCACGAGGTTGAGTCCTGGGATGAGGGAGTTGACTTATGAAGCTAGGTTGAGCAGGTTGGGCCTATACTCATTGGAGTTTGGAAGAATGAGAGGTGTTCTTATTGAAACATATAAGATAGTGAGGGGGTTTGACAGGGTAGATGCTGAGAGAATGTTTCCCCTCGTGGGGGAATCGAGAACTAGGGGCCCTAGTTTCAGAATGAGGTGTCGTCCATTTAAGATGGAGATGAGGAGGAATTTCTTCTCTCAGGGGGTCATGAATCTTTGGAATTCTCTGCCCCAGAGAGCTGCGGAGGCTGGGTCATTGAATATATTCAAGGTTGAGAAAGACAGATTCTTGAACTACAGGGGAGTCAAGGGTTATGGGGAGCGGGCAGGAAAGTGGAGTTGAGGCCAAGATCAGATCAGCCATGATCTTATTGAATGGCAGAGCAGGCTCAAGGGACCAAATGGCCTACTCCTGCTCCTATTTCTTATGTTGTTATGTTCTTAACAGAGGGATCAATAACCAATGGGCACAGAATTAAAGTAATTGGCAGAAGAATTAGAGGGGAGTTGAGAAGATTTTTTTCACCTGCTCCTATTTCTTATGTTCTTTTAAAGATCTGTGTACCTGAACCATTAAGTCTCTCTGCTTTTCTATCACTTCACATTTTTCAGCTTTAAATTTCAGTTGGTATCTCTCTGTCTGATCTGCTAATCTGCGTGCATCCTGTTGTGGTTACTTACAGTCACATTTAGCCACATTTCTTAATTTTACGTTATTTCCAAATGTTGAGACTTAAATTCAAACTCTCCATGGCCTCGCCTCCTCCCTATCTTTAACCTTCTCTAGCCCTCTAACCCTCCGAGATCTCTGCGCTCTTCCAATTCTGGTTTCTTGCGCATCCCCGATTTTAATCATTCCACCATTGGCGGCCGTGCCTAAGCTCTGGAATTCCCTCCCTAATCCTTTTCTACCTCTCTTTCCTCTTTGAAGACACTCCTTAAAACCTCCCTCTTTGACCAAGCTTGTGGTCACCTGCCCTAATATCTTGTTATGTGGCTGGGTTTGATAATTGCTCCTATGAAACGTCTTGGGATGTTTTACTACGTTAAAAGCTCTATATAAATAAAAGTTATTGTTGTTGTCGTTGCAACCCCACCCCCCCCCCCCCCCCCGTAAAATAATCTGGGGTCAGTTATATTTGTTGAGAAGAGCAATGGTCCTAGCCCTGACCCTTGAGGGACATCCAGAACAAAGCAGCCCACTTGATCGGCACCCCATCCACCACCTTCAACACTCACTCCCTCCACCACCGGCGCACCGTGGCTGCAGTGTGTACCATCGACAAGATGCACTGCAGCAACTCGCCAAGGCTTCTTCAACAGCACCTCCCAAACCCACGACCTCTACCACCTAGAAGGACAAGGGCAGCAGGCGCATGGGAACACCATCACTTGCAAGTTCCCCTCCAAGTCACACACCATCCAGACTTGGAAATTTGCTGACTACGGGGAAGGCGACTTATTGGATGGCTCTTCAGAAGAGCCGGCACAAACACGATGGGATGAATGGCCTCCTTCTGTGCTATATCATTCTATGATTCGATGGCATCCCCTGTGACTGTGAACATGGTGCACTGTTCCTCCTCACCATCCTTGACATCTCTGTAGCCTTTCACATGGTTCGATCAAGCCAGTCTCTCCCAATATCTGTCCTCCATTTTCCAACTCAATGGGTCTGCCCTCGCATGGTTCCGTCTGATCGAGGTAGACGGTTGGAGGAACGGTAGCCAATGGTGGAGTGAACGGAGCGTGAGATGCACAAGAGGCCATAGTTAAATGGAACAGATAGGGTGAACCTGGAATATTACTTCAAGGTGATTCATGCCCAGTGGGCAAGAGGTCATAATCTAAATTTCAAGAGATAGGTTTTAAGGAGTGTCTTTGACATGTCAGCCATGGCTCAGTGGGTAGCACACTTGCCTCTGAGTCAGAAGGTTGTGGGTTCAATTCCCACCCCAGGGCTCCAGTACATGAATCGAGGCTGACATTCCCAGTGTTGTGCTGAGGGAGTGCTGCACTGTCTGAGGTGCTGCCTTTCAGATGAGACGTTAAATCAAAGGCTGCTGCTCTTTCAGGTGGATGTAAAATATGCTGCAATGGTGTCCTGGGCCAATATTTATCCCTCAATCAACGTAACATTATCACAATGCTGTGTGAGGGACCTTGCTGTGCACAAATTAGCTGCTGCATTTCCCACATTACAAAAGTGACTATGCTTCAAAACTACTTTATTGGCTGTAAAGCACTTTGGGACATCTAGTGGTCACGAAAGGTGTGATATAAATGCAATTTTTTCTTTCTTTAAAGGGGAAGAGATTTAGAAACATAGAAATTTACAGTGTCGAAGGAGGCCATTTCGGCCCATCGTGTCCGTGATTTAGGGAAGGAATTCTGGAGCTTAGTGCCAAGACGGCTGAAGGCACAACAGCCAATGGTGGGGTGAGGGGAGTGAGTGATGCACAAGACGCCATGATTGAAAGCTTGCAAAGGATGGCATCAGGATATTAAGAGGGTTGAGGAACAGTGAAGGGTTAGGGTAGGGATTGGAGGGGTGGCGGAGACAAGGTACTGGAAAGAGGAGTAATGAACGGTGAAATGACTCCATAACAGGAAGGGGAGGAGACAGGAGAGGGGCAATGCAGACTTTGCAATGAGGCAGGAGGAGTGTGAAATATTAGACGAGAGAAACATCATGAGAGAGGAAGTATTAAGGGGATAGCAGCTTTAAAAGTGGATACATCCCCAGTCCCAGCTGAAATGTATCCCACGCTGTTAAGAGAAGCAAGAGAGGAAATAGCAGAGGCTCTGACCATCATTTTCCAGTCCTCTCTGGCTACAGGTGTAGTGCCAGAGGACTGGAGGACTGCTAATATTGTACCTTTGTTTAAAAAGGGAGAAAGGGATAGACTGAATAATTATAGGCCAGTCAGCCTACCCTCAGTGGTGGGAAAATTAATGGAAAAAGTCCCCAGGGACAGGATAAATCTTCATTTGGAAAGACATGGATTAATCAACGACAGTCAGCATGGATGTATTAAGGGAAGATCGTGTCAGACTAACTTGATTTAATTTTTCGAGGTGGTAACCAGGTGGGCCAATGAGGGCATTGCCTATGATGTAGTGTATATGAATTTGAGCAAAGTTTTTGATAAGGTCCGACATGGCAGACTGGTCACGAAAGTTAAAGCCCCCTGGGATCCAGGGTAAAGTGGAAAGTTGGATCCAAAATTGGCTCAGAAGCAGGAAGCAAAGGGTAATGGTTGATGGGTGTTTTTGTGACTGGAAGGCTGTATCCAGTGGAGTTCTGCAGGGCTCAGTACTAGGTCCCTTGCTTTTTGTGGTATATATCAATGACTTGGACATGAATGTTGGGGGTATGGTTAGCAAGTTTGCAGATGACACTAAAATAGCCTGTGTGGTTGATAATGAAGAAGAAAGCTGTGTATTGCAGGAAGATATCTATGTACTAATCAGGTGGGCGGAACAGTGGCAAATGAAATTCAATCCGGATAGGTGTGAGGGAATGCATTTGGGGAGGTCTAACAAGGCAAGGGAATACACATTAAATGGTCCGACACTGAAAAGTGCAGAGGAACAAAGGGACCTTGGACTGCAGGTCCACAGATCCCTGAAAGTATCAGGCCAGGTAGATAAGGTGGTTAAAAAGGCATATGGAATACTTGTCTTTATTTGTCGACGCATGGAATACAAGAGCAGGGAGTGCTTAAACTGTATAGTGACAGGGGATTCAATTGTAAGGGGAATAGATAGACGTTTCTGCAGCCGCAACCGAGACTCCAGGATGGTATGTTGCCTCCCTGGTGCAAGGGTCAAGGATGTCTCGGAGCGAGTGC
The DNA here is from genome assembly GCF_044704955.1 of Pristiophorus japonicus. Lineage (NCBI taxonomy): Eukaryota > Metazoa > Chordata > Chondrichthyes > Pristiophoridae > Pristiophorus > Pristiophorus japonicus. The sequence goes on from NC_091978.1 coordinate 7,581,610, forward strand.
AGGGTATTCTGAAAAGGGAGGGTGAACGGCCAGTTGTCGTAGTGCATATAGAAACCAACGATATAGGTAAAAAACGGGATGAGGTCCTACAAGATGAATTTAGGGAGTGAGGAGCTAAATTAAAAAGTAGGACCTCAAAAGCAGTAATCTCAGGATTTTTACCAGTGCCACGTGCTAGTCAGAGTAGGAATCGCAGGATAGCTCAGATGAATATGTGGCTTGAGGAGTGGTGCAGAAGGGAGGGATTCAAATTCCTGGGACATTGGAACCGGTTCTGGGGGAGGTGGGACCAATACAAACCGGTGGTCTGCAACTGGGCAGGACCGGAACCAATGTCCAAGGGGGAGTGTTTGCTAGTGCTGTTGGGGAGGAGTTAAACTAATATGGCAGTGGGATGGGAACCTATGCAGGGAGACAGAGGGAAGTAGAATGGGGGCAGAAGCAAAAGATAGAAAGAAAAAAGTAAAAGTGGAGGGCAGAGAAACCTAAGGCAAAAAGCAAAAAGGGCCACATTACAGCAAAATTCTAAAGACGCAAAGTGTGTTAGAAAGGCAAGCCTGAAGGCTTTGTGCCTCAATGTGAGGAGTATTCGGAATAAGGTGGACGAATTAACTGTGCAGGTAGCAGTTAACGGGTATGATGTAATTGACATCACGGAGACATGGCTCCAGGGTGACCAAGGCTGGGAACTCAACATCCAAGGGTATTCAACATTTAGGAAGGACAGGCAGAAAGGAAAAGGAGGCGGGGTGGCATTGCTGGTTAAAGAGGAAATTAATGCAATAGTAAGAAAGGACATTAGCTTGGATGATGTGGAATCGGTATGGGTGGAGCTACGGAATACCATAGGACAGAAAATATTAGTGGGAGTTGTGTACAGACCACCAAACAGTAGAAGTAAGGTTGGGGATAGCATCAAACAAGAAATTAGGGATGCATGCAATAAAGGTACAGTAATTATCATGGGTGACTTTAATCTAAGCAAACTGGTAGCAATGGGGTGGAGGAGGATTTCCTGGAATGTATTAGGGATGGTTTTCCAGACCAATATGTCGAGGAACCAACCAGGGAGCTGGCCATCCTATACTGGGTGGTGTGTAATGAGAAAGGACTAATTAGCAATCTTGTTCTGCGAGACCTTTTGGGGAAGAGTGACCATAACATGGTAGAATTCTTTTTTAGGATGGAGAGTGACACAGTTAATTCAGAAACGAGCGTCCTGAACTTAAGGAAAGGTAACTTCAATGGTTTGAGGCGTGAATTGGAAAGAATAGACTGGCAAATGATACTTAAGGGGTTGACAGTGGATAGGCAATGGCAAACATTTAAAGATCACATGGATGAACTTCAGCAATTGTACATCACTGTCTGGAGTAAAAATAAAACAGGGAAGGTGGCTCAACCGTGGCTAACAAGGGAAATTAAGGATAGTGTTAAATCCAAGGAAGAGGCATATAAATTGGCCAGAAAAAGCAGTAAACCTGAGGACTGGGAGAAATTTAGAAATCAGCAGAGGAAGACAAAGGGTTTAATTAGGAGCGGGAAAATAGAGTACGAGAAGAAGCTTGCCGAGAACATAAAAACTGACTGCAAAAGCTTCTATAGACTTGTGAAGAGAAAAAGATTAGTGAAGACTAGTAGGTCCCTTGCAGTCGGATTCAGGTGAATTTGTAATGGGGAACAAAGAAATGGCAGACCAATTGAACAAATACTTTGGTTCTGTCTTCACGAAGTAAGACACGCATAACCTTCCGGAAATACTAGGGAACCGAGGTTCTAGCGAGAAGGAGGAACTGAAGGAAATCCTTATTAGTCAGGAAATTGTGTTAGTGAAATTGATGGGGTTGAAGGCCAATAAATCCCTGGGGCCTGATAGTCTGCATCCCAGAGTACTTAAGGAAGTGCCCTTAGAAATAGTGGATGCATTGGTGATCATTTTTCAACAGTCTATCGACTCTGGATCAGTTCCTATGGACTGGAGGGTAGCTAATGTAACACCACTTTTAAAAAAGGGAGGGAGAAAGAAATCGGGTAATTATAGACCGGTTAGTCTGACATCAGCGGTGGGGAAAATGTTGGAATCAATTATTAAGGATGATATAGCAACGCATTTGGAAAGCAGTGACAGAATCGGTCCAGCATGGATTTATGAAAGGGAAATCATGCTTGACAAATCTTCTGGAATTTTTTGAGGATGTAACTAGTAGAGTGGACAGGGGAGAACCAGTGGATGTGGTGTATTTGGACTTGCAAAAGGCTTTTGACAAGGTCCCACACAAGAGATTGGTGTGCAAAATCAAAGCACATGGTATTGGGGGTAATATACTGACGTGGATAGAGAACTGATTGTCAGACAGGAAGCAGAGAGTCGGGATAAACGGATCCTTTTCAGAATGGCAGGCAGTGACTAGTGGAGTGCTGCAGGGCTCAGTGCTGGACCCCAGCTCTTTACAATATACATCAATGATTTAGATGAAGGAATTGAGTGTAATATCTCCAGGTTTGCAGATGACACTAAACTGGGTGGCGGTGTGAGGTGTGAGGGGGATGCTAAGAGGCTGCAGGGTGACTTGGACAGGTTAGGTGAGTGGGCAAATGCATGGCAGATGCAGTATAATGTGGATAAATGTGAGGTTATCCACTTTGGGGCAAAAACGCGAAGACAGAATATTATCCGAATGGTGGCAGATTAGGAAAAGGGGAGGTGCAACGAGACCTGTGTGTCATGGTTCATCAGTCATTGAAGGTTGGCATGCAGGTACAGCAGGCGATAAAGAAGGCAAATGGTATGTTGGCCTTCATAGCTAGGGGATTTGAATATAGGAGCAGGGAGGTCTTACTGCAGTTGTACAGGGCCTTGGTGAGGCCTCACGTGGAATATTGTGTACAGTTTTGGTCTCCCAATCTGAGGAAGGACGTTCTTGCTATTGAGGGAGTGCAGCGAAGGTTCACCAGACTGATTCCCGGGATGGCTGGACGGACATATGAGGAGAGGCTAGATCAACTTGTCCTTTGTACATTGCAGTTTAGAAGGATGAGAGGGGATCGCATAGAAACATATAAGATTCTGACGGGACGGGACATGTTAGATGTGGATAGATTGTTCCCGATGTTGGGGAAGTCCAGAATCAAGGGACACAGACTTAGGATAAGGGGCAGCCCGTTTAGGACTGAGATGAGGAGAAACTTCTTCACTCAGAGAGTTGTTAACCTGTAGAATTCCCTGCCGCAGAGAGTTGTTGATGCCAGTTCATTGGATATATTCAAGAGGGAGTTAGATATGGCCCTTATGTCTAAGGGGATCAAGGGGTATGGAGGGAATGCAGGAAAGAGTTACTGAGGGAATAGAATCATAGACATCGAAAATAGGTGCAGGAGTAGGCCATTCAGCCCTTCGAGCCTGCACCGCCATTCAATGAGTTCATGGCTGAACATGCAACTTAGCGTCCCCCTCACAGCTCACACCGCCACCCAGTTTAGTGTCATCTGCAAACTTGGAGATATTACACTCAATTCCTTCATCCAAATCGTTAATGTATATTGTAAAGAGCTGGGGTCCCAGCACTGAGCCCTGCGGCACCCCACTAGTCACTACCTGCCATTCTGAAAAGGATCCGTTTATCCCGACTCTCTGCTTCCTGTCTGCCAACCAGTTCTCTATCCACGTCAGTATATTACCCCCAATACCATGTGCTTTGACTTTGCACACCAATCTCTTGTGCGGGACCTTGTCAAAAGCCTTTTGAAAGTCCAAATACACCACATCCACTTGTTCTCCCTTGTCCACTCTACTGGTTACATCCTCAAAAAATTCCAGAAGATTCATCAAGCATGATTTCCCTTTCATAAATCCATGCTGACTTGGACAGATCCTGTCACTGCTTTCCAAATGCACTGCTATTTCAACCTTAATGATTGATTCCAACATTTTCCCCACTACTGATGTCAGGCTAACCAGTCTATAATTACCCATTTTCTCTCTCCCTCCTTTTTTAAAAAGTCCTGCTTTCTCGCCATATCCCTTGATCCCCCCAGTAGTAAGGACGACATCCAACTTCTTTTTGAATATATTTAATGAATTGGCCTCAACAACTTTCTGTGGTAGAGAATTCCACAGGTTCACCACTCTATGGGTGAAGAATTTTCTCCTCATCTCAGCTCTAAATGGCTTACCCCTTATCCTTAGACTGTGACCCCTGGTTCTGGACTTCCCCAACATTGGGAACATTCTTCCTACATCTAACCTGTCTAAACCCGTCAGAATTTTAAACGTTTCTATGAGATCCCCTTTCATTCTTCTGAACTCCAGTGAATACAAGCCCGGTTGATCCAATCTTTCTTGATATGTCAGTTCCGCCATCCCGGGAATCAGTCTGGTGAACCTTCGCTGCACTCCCTCAATAGTAAGAATGACCTTCTTCAAGTTAGGAGACCAAAACTGCACACAATACTCCAGGTGAGGCCTCACTAAGGCTCTGTACAACTGCAGTAAGACCTCCCTACTCTTGTATTCAAATCCCCTAGCTATGAAGGCCACCATACCATTTGCCTTCTTCACCGCCTGCTGTACCTGCATGCCAACCTTCAATGATTGATGAATCATGACACCCAGGTCTCGTTGCACCTCCCCTTTTCCTAATCTGCCACCATTCAGATAATATTCTGCCTTCGTGTTTTTGCCCCCAAAATGGATAACCTCACATTTATCCACATCATACTGCATCTGCCATGCATTTGCCCACTCACCTAACCTGTCCAAGTGACCCTGCAGCCTCTTAGCGTCCCCCTCACAGCTCACACCGCCACCCAGTTTAGTGTCATCTGCAAACTTGGAGATATTACACTCAATTCCTTCATCCAAATCGTTAATGTATATTGTAAAGAGCTGGGGTCCCAGCACTGAGCCCTGCGGCACCCCACTAGTCACTACCTGCCATTCTGAAAAGGATCCGTTTATCCCGACTCTCTGCTTCCTGTCTGCCAACCAGTTCTCTATCCACGTCAGTATATTACCCCCAATACCATGTGCTTTGACTTTGCACACCAATCTCTTGTGCGGGACCTTGTCAAAAGCCTTTTGAAAGTCCAAATACACCACATCCACTTGTTCTCCCTTGTCCACTCTACTGGTTACATCCTCAAAAAATTCCAGAAGATTCATCAAGCATGATTTCCCTTTCATAAATCCATGCTGACTTGGACAGATCCTGTCACTGCTTTCCAAATGCACTGCTATTTCAACCTTAATGATTGATTCCAACATTTTCCCCACTACTGATGTCAGGCTAACCAGTCTATAATTACCCATTTTCTCTCTCCCTCCTTTTTTAAAAAGTCCTGCTTTCTCGCCATATCCCTTGATCCCCCCAGTAGTAAGGACGACATCCAACTTCTTTTTGAATATATTTAATGAATTGGCCTCAACAACTTTCTGTGGTAGAGAATTCCACAGGTTCACCACTCTATGGGTGAAGAATTTTCTCCTCATCTCAGCTCTAAATGGCTTACCCCTTATCCTTAGACTGTGACCCCTGGTTCTGGACTTCCCCAACATTGGGAACATTCTTCCTACATCTAACCTGTCTAAACCCGTCAGAATTTTAAACGTTTCTATGAGATCCCCTTTCATTCTTCTGAACTCCAGTGAATACAAGCCCGGTTGATCCAATCTTTCTTGATATGTCAGTTCCGCCATCCCGGGAATCAGTCTGGTGAACCTTCGCTGCACTCCCTCAATAGTAAGAATGACCTTCTTCAAGTTAGGATACCAAAACTGCACACAATACTCCAGGTGAGGCCTCACTAAGGCTCTGTACAACTGCAGTAAGACCTCCCTACTCTTGTATTCAAATCCCCTAGCTATGAAGGCCACCATACCATTTGCCTTCTTCACCGCCTGCTGTACCTGCATGCCAACCTTCAATGATTGATGAATCATGACACCCAGGTCTCGTTGCACCTCCCCTTTTCCTAATCTGCCACCATTCAGATAATATTCTGCCTTCGTGTTTTTGCCCCCAAAATGGATAACCTCACATTTATCCACATCATACTGCATCTGCCATGCATTTGCCCACTCACCTAACCTGTCCAAGTGACCCTGCAGCCTCTTAGCGTCCCCCTCACAGCTCACACCGCCACCCAGTTTAGTGTCATCTGCAAACTTGGAGATATTACACTCAATTCCTTCATCCAAATCGTTAATGTATATTGTAAAGAGCTGGGGTCCCAGCACTGAGCCCTGCGGCACCCCACTAGTCACTGCCTGCCATTCTGAAAAGGATCCGTTTATCCCGACTCTCTGCTTCCTGTCTGCCAACCAGTTCTCTATCCACGTCAGTATATTACCCCCAATACCATGTGCTTTGACTTTGCACACCAATCTCTTGTGCGGGACCTTGTCAAATGCCTTTTGAAAGTCCAAATACACCACATCCACTTGTTCTCCCTTGTCCACTCTACTGGTTACATCCTCAAAAAATTCCAGAAGATTCATCAAGCATGATTTCCCTTTCATAAATCCATGCTGACTTGGACAGATCCTGTCACTGCTTTCCAAATGCACTGCTATTTCAACCTTAATGATTGATTCCAACATTTTCCCCACTACTGATGTCAGGCTAACCAGTCTATAATTACCCATTTTCTCTCTCCCTCCTTTTTTAAAAAGTGGTGTTATATTAGCTACCCTCCAGTCCATAGGAACTGATCCAGAGTCGATAGACTGTAGGAAAATGATCACCAATGCATCCACTATTTCTAGGGCCACTTCCTTAAGTACTCTGGGATGCAGACGATCAGGCCCCGGGGATTTATCGGCCTTCAATCCCATCAATTTCCCTAACACAATTTCCCGCCTAATAAGGATATCCTTCAGTTCCTCCTTCTCACTAGACCCACTGTCCCCTAGTACTTCCGGAAGGTTATTTGTGTCTTCCTTCGTGAAGACAGAACCGAAGTATTTGATTAATTGGTCTGCCATTTCTTTGTTCCCCATTATAAATTCACCTGAATCCGACTGCAAGGGACCTACATTTGTCACACTTATCTTTTTCTCTTCACATATTTATAAAAGCTTCTGCAATCAGTTTTTATGTTCCCTGCAAGCTACCTCTCGTACTCTATTTTCCCCCTCTTAATTAAACCCTTAGACCTCTTCTGTTGAATTCTAAATTTCTCCCAGTCCTCAGGTTTGCTACTTTTTCTTGCCAATTTATATGCCTCTTCCTTGGTTTTAACACTATCCTTAATTTCTCTTTTTAGGCACGGTTGAGCCACCTTTCCCGTTTTATTTTTATTCCAGACAGGAATGTACAATTGCTGAAGTTCATCCATGTGATCTTTAAATGTTTGCCATTGCCTATCCACCGTCAACCCTTTAAGTATCATTCGGCAGTCTCTTCTAGCCAATTCAAGCCTCATACCGTCAAAGTTACCTTTCCTTAATTTCAGGACCCTAGTCTCTGAATTAACTGTGTCACTCTCCATCTTAATAATGAATTCTACCATATTATGGTCACTCTTCCCCAAGGGGCCTCGCACAACAAGATTGCTAATTAGTCCCTTCTCGTTAAACATCACCCAGTCTAGCATGGCTAGCCGCCTAGTTGGTTCCTCGACATATTGGTCGAGGAAACCATCCCTAATACACTCCAGGAAATCCTCCTCCACCGCATTGCTACCAGTTTAGTTAGCCCAATCAATATGTAGATTAAAGTCGCCCATGATAACTGCTGTACCTTTATTGCACACATCCCTTATTTCTTGTTTGATGCTGTCCCCAACCTCACTACTACTGTTTGGTGGTCTGTACACAACTCCCACTAGTGTTTTCTGCCCCTTGGTATTCCGCAGCTCCACCCATACCGATTCCACATCATCCAGGCTAATGTCCCTCCTTACTATTGCATTAGTTTCCTCCTTGTCAGCTAGCGCGGACACGATTGGCCGAAATGGCCTCGTTCTGTGCCGTAAACTTCTATGATTCTATGAGAGGAGAGAAGGGCCCCGGAGGGGAAATGATTAGGAAAACTTCCCTCAACCCCTCCACTACCTCTGAATTGTCACGCTGTTTGTGAGGCATTCAGTATTGGATGAGCAGAAAATTCCACCAATTATACATTGTGCAGACCGAAGCCATCGTCATCGGATTACGGTCCCTAGCCACCGACTCCTTCCTTCTAACATGTGTCAGCTGTGGTCAGTGGATAGCACTCTCGCCTCTGAGTCAGAAAGATGGGGCTTCAAGTCCCACCACATGAACTTGAGCACAAGAATCTAGGCTGACACTCCAGTGCAGTGCTGAGGGAGTGCTGCACAGTCGGAGGTGCCATCTTTTGGATGAGACGTTGAAGCAGGTGGACGTAAAAGATCCCACGGCCACTATTTAGAAGAAGAGCAGGGGAGTTATCTCCGGTGTCATGTATGTAACCTCTATGTAACACCACTGCAATACTATATATACTTAAGCAATGCACACCTTGTCCACAGGGGTGAACTTGTGGGAGACACTCCTTACCTGGTCATCCAGGTATATAAAGGGCGGTCCCACGCAGGGTCATCACTTCTTGGTCCTGTGAATCAAGGTTCAGGTCATAGAGTGACCTTGTCCATAGAATGTGCCTCATGTGGGTTTTGTGCCATTGAGTAAGGACTTTACATTGGCGACGAGAAACGGGAATCGACGACCCACAAGAATGGCCACTGGAGCCACAGAGGAACGGTCCTGTGTTGGTGAGGACCGGGATGATTTAATTGAGAGGCTCCAGCAAAGCTTTGTCATGAAAGAATGGCTGGGAGATGCAGCGGCCGACAAGCGGAGGGCACATCTGCTGACCAGCTGTGGACCTAAGACTTACGCGCTCATGAAGGACCTACTAGCACCCGAAAAGCTGGCGGATAAAACCTTTGAAGAGCTCAGCAAACTAATCGGTGAGCATCTCAAACCGGCGAGCAGCATACACATGGCCTGACACAGATTTTATACCCACCAACGTCGTGAAGACAGAGCATACTGGACTTCGTAGCGGACCTCCGGCGTTTGGCCAGCCTCTGTAAGTTCATAGACACCTGCAGAGGGGAGATGTTAAGGGATTTCTTTATTGAGGGCATCGGTCATTTTCTGAAAGTTAATTGAGACCAAGGACTTGACTTTGGAAGCGGCGGCGTTGATGGCTCAGACTTTCATGGCGGGGGAGGAGGAAACCAAAATAATATACGCGCGCAATTCTGCTTCCAATGCGACGGGGGATCAGGGAGTCATTATCGTAAATGTGACTCAGAGCCCCGCAGGTAGGAAGGGCAGTTCGACACATCCCAGGCAGCAATAGACCCCAGAGCAGGTTTTCAACAGAGACAATGGCAGGCTGAACGGACATTTACACCATCACAGTGGACAATGCGGTCCGGGATGAGGCCATTGACACCCACTAACAGGGTACTCAAGGGCAGTCAAAGGGACAATCAGCTCCTTTGTTCACAACAATGGGAATCTCAGCTCATGCTGGAGGTGTGGGGCAAACACTCTGCCAGGACTTGCAGGTTTCAACAATTTGTCTACAGAAATTGCCAGTGGCCATTTAGCTCGAATGTGCAGGAAGTCTGTAACCAGACTAATTTACAAAGCGGATGGATCAGAAGAGGGGTCTGTGATGCAGGATGACTCTTGGGGCAAATCAATGGACGCTGAAGGTCAGCGGGTTCATGTGGCAAACATTCACAGCTCATATACCAAAACGCCACCAATGATGATGAAGGTTTTATTAAACGGCATCCCTGTCAGTCACTCATGAGTGTTCAACAATTTGAAAAGCTATGGCCACACAAAGCCAGTAGACCCAAACTAGAACGCATTGAGACACAACTACAGACAAAAACCAAAGAAATCATTCCAGTACTAGGTAGTGCAATGTTGGCTGTCACACACAATGGATCAGTGAACCGGCTGCCGCTCTGGATTGTCCCGGGCAATGGTCCCGCACTGTTGGGAAAGAACTGGTTAGCTGAGATGGGGGGGGATGTGCACGCAATGTCATTTGTGGAGCAAAGCTCGTGCTCACAAGTCCTACAACAATTTGAGTCACTATTCCAACCTGGCGTTGGGACGTTCAAATGTACCAAAGTAGTGATACGCATCACCCCGGATGCCAGACCAGTGCACCACAAAGCCAGAGCGGTGCCGTACGTGATGCGGGAGAAAATTGAGAGCGAATTGGACCATTTGCTGAGAGAGGGCATCATCTCGCCTGTTGAATTCAGCGACTGGGCGAGCCCCATCGTTCCCGTCCTAAAAGCGGATGGTTCTGTCAGGATCTGTGGCGACTACAAGACCAATTCCCGCTCCTGAGAGGACCTTTTTGCCACGCTGGTAGGCGGCAAGCTGTTCACCAAGTTGGACCTCACTTCAGCCTACATGACCCAGGAACTGGCCGACGAATCTAAACTACTGACCACCATCACCACGCACAAGGGACTGTTCGTTTACAACAGGTGCCCGTTTGGCATTCGATCAGCGGCCACGATTTTTCAAAGAAACATGGAAAGCCTGCTTAAATCCAATCCTGGAACAATCGTATTTCAGGACGACATTCTCATCACGGGTCGTGACACCGAGGAACATCTCCAGAACTGGGAGGAGGTGCTACGCCGACTGGACCGGGTAGGCCTGCGACTCAAGAAGTCTAAATGTGTGTTTTTAGCTCCTGAGGTTGAGTTGAGCAGGAGGGTTGTTGCAGATGGAATTCGGCCCACCGAATCCAAAACAGAGGCGATTCGACGAGCACCCAGGCCCGGCAACACATTGGAGTTGCGTTCATTTCTGGGACTCTTGAACTATTTCGGGAACTTTCTGCCGAACTTAAGCACATTGTTGGAGCCGCTTCATGTGCTCCTGTGTAAGGGTTGCGATTGGTTTTGGGGGGACTGTCAGGAACGGGCTTTTGATCGGGCGCGAAACCTACTTTGTTCAAATAAGTTGTTGACCCTGTACAACCCCTGTAAAAAATTGGTTCTGACATGTGATGCATCGTCCTATGGGGTCGGGTGCGTGTTGCAGCAGGGCAATGCTGAGGGTCAACTACAACCTGTGGCTTATGCTTCCAGGTCGCTCTCTCAAGCAGAACGGGGATGTGGGATGGTTAAGAAGGAGGCACTCGCGTGTGTCTATGGTGTAAAAAGAAATGCATCAGTACCTTTTTGGCAGGAGGTTCGAATTAGAAACGGACCACAAGCCGTTAACACCCCTGTTGTCCGACAGCAAGGCTGTCAATGCCAACGCGTCAGCTCGCATACAGCGATGGGCCCTCACGCTGGCTGATTATGACTACTCCATCCGGCACTGGCCTGACACCAAAAATTGCGCTGACGCGCTCAGCAGGCTTCCACTGGCCACCACCGAGGGGGCAGCGGAACAAAGCGCTGAGATGGTCATGGCTGTCGATGCCTTTGACAGCGCAGGCTTCCCCATCACAGCCCGCCAGATCAAAAGCTGGACAAACAGAGATCCCCTCCTATCTCTGATTAAGAAATGTGTCCTGACTGGGGATTGGGCGCCCGCACACGGAGCATGCCCTGAGGAGGTCAAACCGTTCCACAGACGGATGGATGAGCTCTCCATCCAAGCTGACTGCCTACTATGGGGCAGTCAGGTAGTCATGCCCCAGAGGGGCAGGGAGGCATTCATCAGGGAACTCCACAGTGAGCATCCTGGTATCGTTCTGATGAAGGCCATTGCCCGGTCACATGTTTGGTGGCCGGGAATTGATTCAGACCTGGAACACTGTGTTCGACATGTGCCCAGCTGGGTAATGCCCCCAGGGAGGCCCCGCTCAGCCCACCAGGCCATAGTCACATATTAATGTAGACTACGCGGGCCCGTTCATGGGAAAAATGTTTCTCATCGAGGTAGATGCGTACTCGAAATGGATTGAGTGCAACATTTTGAATTTGTGCACGACATCCACCACTGTGGAGAGTCGACGTGCGTTTTTTGCAACCCATGGCTTGCCGGAAATCCGTGTTAGCGATAATGGCCCATGTTTCACGAGCTACGAATTCCGGGAGTTTATGTCGGGCAATGGCATCAACCATGTTCAGGACAGCACCGTTCAAGCCAGCCTCCAATGGCCAGGTGGAACGTGCGGTCCAAATCATTAAACAAGACATGCTCAGGATTCAAGGTCCCTCCCTACAATGCCGCCTATCGCGCCTCCTGCTGGCCTATAGATCCCGCCCGCACTCGCTCACGGGGGTCCCGCCCGCTGAGCTACTTATGAAACGAACACTCAAAACTCGGTTGTCCCTCATTCACCCAGTCCTGACCGACATAGTTGAGGGCAAGCGCCAGTCCCAAAACGAGTACCATGACCGAAATTCAAGGGGGAGATGTATAGAAATAAATGACCCCGTATTTGTCCTCAATCACGCCGTGGGGCCCAAATGGCTTGAGGGTACTGTAATTGACAAAGAGGGGAACAGGTTCATCGTGGTTAAACTTAACAATGGGCAGATATGCCGTAAGCATCTGGACCAAGCAAAAAAAAGGTTCAGCATAGACACTGAGGAACCCGAGGAAGATCATGAGATGGTGCTCACACCACCGCCAGTGAACGGGCAACAAGAACATTCAGCAGCATGCACAGTCCCTGCGGTCAGCCCAAACAGGCCGGAATCACCACAGGTGACAGAGAGTCATGCCAATGCTCAACAACCAGAGCCCCAACTGCGGTGCTCCACGAGGGATCGTAGACCACCTGAAAGAGTTAACCTGTGATCCCAATAAGACTTTGGGGGAGAGGTGATGCCATGTATGTAACCTCTATGTAACGCCACCGCAATACTGTATATCCTTAAGAAATGCACACCTTGACCACAGGGGGTGAACTTGTGGGAGACACTCCTCACCTGGTCATCCAGGTATATAAAGGGAGGTCCCACGCAGGGTCATTACTTCTTGGTCCTGTGAATAAAGGTTCAGGTCATAGAGTGACCTTGTCCATAGAATGTGCCTCGTGTGGGTTTTGTGCCATTGAGTAAGGACTTTACACCCAGTGTCCTGGGCCAATATTTATCCCTCAATCAACATAACAAAAACAGATTATCTGGGCATGATCACATTGCTGTTTGTGGGAGCTTGCTGTGCGCAAATTGGCTGCTGCATTTCTCACATTACAACAGCGACTACACTTCAAAAAGTACTTCATTGGCTGTAAAGCACTTTGAGACGTCTGGTGGTCGTGAAAGGCGCTATATAAATGCCGTTCTTTCTTTCTCTCTCTCTTTCTTTCTTTCTCGCTCTTTCTTTCTTCCTTTCACGTTCTCTCTTTCTCTCCCTTTCTTTCTCTCTTTCTCTCCCTTTCTTTCTCTCTTTCTCTCTTTCCCTCTTTCTTTCAGCTGTACTGCACCCCAAAATGTTATGGCCAGGATAGAAAGCGACCTCACTTGCAGCTGACCGCACCCCACCACGACGCTCTGCCAGTGCCACCTTTTGCTGCAGCAGGTTTGCTGATTCTGCGTTGGAACGGTGCTGATAAAGTGCGAAGCCAGGGGATGGGAGGATGTAGTGAAAGGAGCAGCCCCTGTCAAACTGTGGCCTTCTGGTGGCTATCACACACAGCAGACAGAGTGACGATTTACAGTATTGGCATCTTTGCAAGTGCCTTGGAACCACAGGCAGCGTAAAGCTTCATTCAGTGGGGGTTCAGTCCCAGGAGTCGGTGTTGAAATTGCTCATTAGGAAGCAAATATTTATTTTCCCCTCACTTCCCCCTGCAGTGTTACCTTCACCCCATCTCCTTCGGCTGCACTGCCGTGGGCAGCCTTGCTTGTACGTCAACTCATCGTCAATTCTTCTGGCGTCGACACAGAGAGTGAGTGTCGGCCAACTATTTAGCAACAGTGAGGCATCACAGCTGAGTCCCATTCTTTCCAGCGAACATTACAACAACAACTTGTGTTTATATAGCGCCTTAGACACAGAAACATAGAAACATAGAAAATAGGTGCAGGAGTAGGCCATTCGGCCCTTCGAGCCTGCACCGCCATTCAATGAGTTCATGGCTGAACATCCAACTTCAGTACCCCATTCCTGCTTTCTCGCCATACCCCTTGTTCCCCTAGTAGTAAGGACTACATCGAACTCCTTTTTGAATATATTTAGTGAATTGGCCTCAACAACTTTCTGTGGTAGAGAATTCCACAGGTTCACCACTCTCTGGGTGAAGAAGTTTCTCCTCATCTCGGTCCTAAATGGCTTACCCCTTATCCTTGGACTGTGACCCCTGGTTCTGGACTTCCTCAACATTGGGAACATTCTTCCTGCATCTAACCTGTCGAAACCCATCAGAATTTTAAACGTTTCTATGAGATCCCCTCTCATTCTTCTGAACTCCAGTGAATACAAGCCCAGTTGATCCAATCTTTTTTGATATGTCAGTCCCGCCATCCCAGGAATCAGTCTGGTGAACCTTCGCTGCACTCCCTCAATAGCAAGAATGTCCTTCCTCAAGTTAGGAGACTAAAACTGTACAGAATACTCCAGGTGTGGCCTCACCAAGGCCCTGTACAACTGTAGTAACACCTCCTTGCCCCTGTACTCAAATCTCCTTGCTATGATGGTGGGACTGACATATTATTGTAAAAACCCACTCTGGCTCCTTAAAACCTCCCTCTTTGACCAAGTTTTATCTCCTCAAGTGACTCGGTGTCAAATGTCTGATTACACTCCTGTGACATTAACCAATCCTCGAACTATTAACCATCGGGATGTTTTTCCATCCCATCACAGACGGAAAATCGCAGCGATTTCAGGATATGCGCGTACAAGACTCGCGGAATCACAGAATGATACTGCGCACAAGGAGGCCATTCAGCCTATCATGCCTATTTAAAAAAAGAGGCAGACAATAAGCAGGGAACTATAGACCAGTTAGCCTAACATCTGTGGTTGGGAAAATGTTGGAGTCCATTATTAAAAAAGCAGTAGCAGGACATTTGGAAAAGCAAAATTCGGTCAGGCAGAGTCAGCATGGATTTATGAAGGGAAGTCATGTTTGACAAATTTGCTAGAGTTTTTGAGGATGTAACGAACAGGGTGGATAAAGGGGAACCAGAGGATGTGGTGTATTTGGACTTCCAGAAGGCATTTGACAAGGTGCCACATAAAAGGTTACTGCACAAGATAAAAGTTCACTGGGTTGGGGGTAATATATTAGCATGGATCGAGGATTGGCTAATGAACAGAAAACAGAGTCGGGATAAATGGTTCTTTCTCTGGTTGGCAACCAGTAACTAGTGGGGTGCCGCAGGGATCAGTGCTGGGATCCCAACTATTTACAATCTATATTAACGTCTTGGAAGAAGGGACTGAGTGTAACGTAGCCAAGTTTGCTGACGATACAAAGATGGAAGGAAAAGCAATGTGTGAGGAGGACACAAAAAATCTGCAAAAGGACATAGACAGGCTAAGTGAGTGGGCAGAAATTTGGCAGATGGAGTATAAATGTTGGAAAGTGTGAGGTCGTGCACTTTGGCAGAAAAAAAATCAAAGAGCAAGTTATTATTTCAATGGAGAAAGATTGCAAAGTGCAGCAGTACAGCGGGACCTAGGGGTACTTGTACATGAAACACAAAAGGATAGTATGCAGGTACAGGAAGGCCAATGGTATCTTGGCCTTTATTGCAAAGGGGATGGAGTATAAAAGCAGAGCAATCTCACTACAGCTATATATGGTATTGGTGAGGCCACACATGGAATACTGTGTGCAATTTTAGTTTCCATATTTACTAAAGGGTATACTTGCTTTGGAGGCGGTTCGGAAAAGGTTCACGAGGTTGATTCCGGGGATGAAGGGGTTGACTATGAGAAAAGATTGAGTAGGTTGGGCCTCAAGTCATTGGAGTTCAGAAGAATGAGAGGTAATCTTATTGAAACGTGTAAGATTATGGGCCCAAGTTTCCACACGATAAAAAACGGGCGCCCCTCCGAGCTGGGCGCCCATTTTTCGCTCCTAAAACGGGGCCTAAAAATAACCGCGCGATTCCGGAGCGCGTTGCAGCTCCATGTCTGCCTGGCACGGAGTCCAGGGGGGCGGAGCCTAAACTCGCGCCGATTTTGTAAGTGGGAGGGGGCGGGTACTATTTAAATTCGTTTTTTTCCAGCCGGCAAAGCTGCGCGTGCGCGTTGGAGCGTTCACGCATGCGCAGTGTGGAAAAAACATTGTCACTCGGCCATTTTTGTAGTTCTTTGTAGCTGTTTAATTTTTGAACATTTTTTTAATAAAAGCACATTGCCATCAGAACATCAGCACTTGCAGCCTTCTCACTGTCTCCTTCCCCCCTCCTCCCCCCCGCGGGAAAAATGGGCGCCTCCCCCCCCCCCGCGGGAAGAACGGGCGCCTCCTCCCCCCCCCGCGGGAATAACGGTGCCTCCTCCCCCCCCCGCGGGAATAACGGTGCCTCCTCCCCCCCCGCGGGAAGAACGGGCGCCTCCTCCCCCCCCCGCGGGAATAACGGTGCCTCCTCCTCCCCCCGCGGGAAGAACGGGCGCCTCCCCCCCCCCCCGCGGGAATAACGGGCGCCTCCTCCCCCCACCGCGGGAAGAACGGGCGCCTCCTCCCCCCACCGCGGGAAGAACGGGCGCCTCCTCCCCCCCCCCCCCCAGCGGGAAGAACGGGCGCCTCCTCCCCCCTCCCCCCCCAGCGGGAAGAACGGGCGCCTCCTCCTCCCCCCGCGGGAAGAACGGGCGCCTCCTCCTCCCCCTCCCCCCCCAGCGGGAAGAACGGGCGCCTCCTCCTCCCCCCGCGGGAAGAACGGGCGCCTCCTCCTCCCCCTCCTCCCCCCGCGGGAAGAACGGGCGCCTCCTCCTCCCCCTCCCCCCACCCCCCCCCCACGGGAAGAACGGGCGCCTCAGGCTGACTGCAGCATTCTCCGTGCCTGAAGCACTTTCACACAGGTAGGAAGATGGTTTATTTAATCTTTTCTTTACTTATAAATGTTTATTCAGGTTGGATTTATTTGTATAATATTTGTAGAAGTATAAATAAGGATTGATTGTAGAATTTAATGAGTTCCCTTCCCCCCCCCTCGTTCTGGACGCCTGATTTGTAACCTGCGCCTGATTTTTTAATGTGTAGAACAGGTTTTTTCAGTTCTACAAAAATCTTCACTTGCTCCATTCTACTTTAGTTTGGAGTACGTTTTCACTGTGGAAATTTTCAAATCAGGCGTCAGTGGCCGGACACGACCCCTTTTGAAGAAAAAATTCTATTCCAAAGTAGAACTGTTCTACCTGACTAGAACTGCAGAAAAAAAAATGTGGAGAATTGCGATTTCTAAGATAGTCCATTCTCCACCAGTTGCTCCTAAAAATCAGGCGCAAATCATGTGGAAACTTGGGCCCTATGAGTGGGCTTGACAAGGTAGATGCAGAGAGGATGTTTCCACTGATGGGGGAGACTAGAACTAGAGGGCATGATCTTAGAATAAGGGGCCGCCCATTTAAAGCAGAGATGAGGAGAAATTTCTTCTCTCAGAGGGTTGTAAATCTGTGGAATTCGCTGCCTCAGAGAGCTGTGGAAGCTGGGACATTTAATAAATTTAAGACAGAAATAGACAGTTTCTTAAACGATAAAGGGATAAGGGGTTATGGGGAGCGGGCAGGGAAGTGGAGCTGAGTCCATGATCAGATCAGCCATGATCTTATTGAATGGCGGAACAGGCTCGAGGGGCTGTGTGGTCTACTCCTGTTCCTATTTCTTATATTCTTATGTTCTTATTAAGTGTCAGCTGTGGCTCAGTGGATAGCACACTTTCTTCTGAATGAAAAGGCAGTGTGTTCAAATCCCACTCCTGCGACCTCAGTGCATTTAAAAAAAATCTAGGCTGACACACCAATGCAATGCTGAGGGAGTGCTGCACTGTCGGAGGTGCTGTCTTTCAGATGAGACGTTAAACCAAGGCACTGTTTAAGATGGATGTAAAAGATCCCATGGCCACTATTTCGAATAACAGCAGTGTCCTGCCCAATATTTATCCCTCAATTAACATCACTAAAAAAACAGAATATCTGGTCATTGTCACATTGCTGTTTGCTTGTGTGCAAGTTGCTTGCCACATTACAATAGTGACTATACTCCAAAATTACTTCATTGGCTGTAAAGCACTTTGCGATGCCTGTTGGTCGTGAAAGGCGCTACATAACATAGAAACTAGGTGCAGGAGTAGGCCATTCGGCCCTTTGAGCCTGCACCGCCATTCAATGAGTTCATGGCTGAACATGCAACTTCAGTACCCCATTCCTGCTTTCTTGCCATATCCCTTGATCCCCCTAGTAGTAAGGACTACATCTAACTCCTTTTTGAATATATTTAGTGAATTGGCCTCAACAACTTTCTGTGGTTGAGAATTCCACAAGTTCACCACTCTCTGGGTGAAGAAGTTTCTCCTCATCTCGGTCCTAAATGGCTTACCACTTATCCTTAGACTGTGACCCCTGGTTCTGGACTTCCCCAACATTGGGAACATTCTTCCTGCATCTAACCTGTCTGAACCCTTCAGAATTTTAAACGTTTCTATGAGATCCCCTCTCATTCTTCTGAACTCCAGTGAATACAAGCCCAGTTGATCCAGTCTTTCTTGATATGTCAGTCCCGCCATCCCGGGAATCAATCTGGTGAACCTCAATAACAAGAATGTCCTTCCTCAAGTTAGGAGACCAAAACTGTACACAATACTCCAGGTGTGGCCTCACCAAGGCCCTATACAACTGTAGTAACACCTCCCTGCCCCTGTACTCAAATCCCCTCGCTATGAAGGCCAACATGCCATTTTCTTTCTTAACCGCCTGCTGTACCTACCTGCATGCCAACCTTCAATGACTGATGTACCATGACACCCAGGACTTGTTGCACCTCACCTTTTCCTAATCTGTCACCATTCAGATAATAGTCTGTCTCTCTGTTTTTACCACCAAAGTGGATAACCTCACATTTATCCACATTATACTTCATCTGCCATGCATTTGCCCACTCACCTAACCTATCCAAGTCACTCTGCAGCCTTATAGCATCCTCCTCACAGCTCACACTGCCACCCAACTTAGTGTCATCTGCAAATTTGGAGATACTACATTTAATCCCCTCGTCTAAATCATTAATGTACAATGTAAACAGCTGGGGCCCCAGCACAGAACCTTGCGGTACCCCACTAGTCACTGCCTGCCATTCTGAAAAGTACCCATTTACTCCTACTCTTTGCTTCCTGTCTGACAACCAGTTCTCAATCCACGTCAGCACACTACCCCCAATCCCTTGTGCTTTTACTTTGCACATTAATCTCTTGTGTGGGACCTTGTCGAAAGCCTTCTGAAAGTCCAAATACACCACATCAACTGGTTCTCCCTTGTCCACTCTACTGGAAACATCCTCAAAAAATTCCAGAAGATTTGTCAAGTATGATTTCCCTTTCACAAATGCATGCTGACTTGGAACTATCATTTCACCCCTTTCCAAATGCACTGCTATGACATCCTTAATAATTGATTCCATCATTTTACCCACTACCGATGTCAGGCTAACCGGTCTATAATTCCTTGTTTTCTCTCCCCCTCCTTTTTTAAAAAGTGGGGTTACATTGGCTACCCTCCACTCCATAGGAACTGATCCAGAGTCAATGGAATGTTGGAAAATGACTGTCAATGCATCCGCTATTTCCAAGGCCACCTCCTTAAGTACTCTGGGATGCAGTCCATCAGGCCCTGGGGATTTATCGGCCTTCAATCCCATCAATTTCCCCAACACAATTTCCCGACTAATAAGGATTTCCCTCAGTTCCTCCTCCTTACTAGACCCTCTGACCCTTGCAATAAATGCAAGTTATTGTAACTGGGGGTGAATGACTGCACGCAGTCAAGCAGTTATAACCTACACGTTCACTGTTTCTGTTTTATTTTTTAGATGTGGTGCAAGACCTCATCATTACCCTAGCAACTGAGTGGCATGGATGACCACTTCAAAGGGCAATGAGAGTCAACCACACAGTGTGGGCCAGACTGGATCTCCGAAGCATATTGCTGAACCAGTGCGCTTTTAACATGACAGCTCACAACTTCTTATTTAATTCACTTTCACACTTTTCCACGGTGGGATTTTGAACTCATGTCTGACTGGAGTAACAGCTCAGAACCACATATCCAATGCATGACCCTACCCCTATAAGTGTTGCAAGGAAGAATGAAAGACTTGCATTTATACAGAGTTTTTCGTGCCTACCTTTGTCCTGTCCTGCTCTGTTCGTGCCCCGGAGGAGCAATAATGGCGGGGAAATGCTTTCTGGGCGGGCGATCTTTGTCCGCATCTCTGAGACGTTGGTCAGTGCACTGTGATTGCCCTGTGGTCAAAAAATGACAAATATATAAATATGGTCAACATAACATATTATAACCCCAAGGCTACAAATCCCAGTCCTACAAACTTTCCCATCTCCCTGTGCAGAAACCCAAACCCATCGCACCATCTCCAACATTTCATTCCTCCACTCCAACTTTTTCCACCTGCCTCTATAATAATAGAAAAGCAAATTATAATTTAAATGGAGAAAAATTGCAAAGTGCTGCAGTACAGAGGGACCTGGGGGTCCCTGTGCATGAAACACAAAAAGTTAGTATGCAGGTACAGCAAGTGATCAGGAAGGCAAATGGAATGTTGGCCTTTATTGCAAGGGGGATAGAGTATAAAAGCAGAGAAGTCCTGCTACAACTGTACAGGGTATTGGTGAGGCCACATCTGGAGTACTGCGTACAGTTTTGGTCTCCGTATTTAAGAAAGGATATACTTGCATTGGAGGCTTTTCAGAGAAGGTTCACCAGGTTGATTCCGGAGATGAAAGGGTTGATTTATGAGGATAGGTTGAGTAGGTTGGGCCTATACACACTGGAGTTCAGAAGAATGAGAGGTGATCTTATTGAAACTTATAAGATAATGAGGGGGCTCGACAAGGTGGATGCAGAGAGGATATTTCCACTCATAGGGGAAACTAAAACTAGGGGACATAGTCTCAGAATAAGGGGCCGCCCATTTAAAACTGAGATGAGGAGAAATTTCTTCTCTCAGAGGGTTGTAAATCTGTAGAATTCTCTGCCCCAGAGAGCTGTGGAGGCTGGGTCATTGAATATATTTAAGGTGGAGATATACAGATTTTTGAGTGATAAGGGAGTGAAGGGTTATGGGAAGTGGGCAGGGAAGTGGAGCTGAATCCGTGATCTGATCAGCCATGATTGTGAGTGGCGGAGCAGGCTCGAGGGGCCGATTGGCCTACTCCTGTTCCTATTTCTTATGTTCTTGTGTTCTCTACTCTGGTTGGGTTCAGTTCTACACCCGCTGTGTGCAGAGTGAGAATTAAATAAATGAGTCCCAATGATTTTCTCTCCTGGGTCAACTGGGATCCTAAAATCCCGCCCACCCTTTGTTCCTCCACCAAGTGGCCATGCATTCGCCATTATCCCACCCACTTCTTCGAAATAGTGCCATGGGATCTTTTACGTGTAGCATCGAGGGCAGTCAGCGCCTCAGTTTAACTTCTCATCCGAAAAATGGCACCTCCGATGGTGCAGCACTCCCTCAGCACTGCACTGGAGTGTCAACCTCGATTTATGTGCTCAAATACGGGGAATGGGACTTGAACCCACAGCCAGTGTCTGTAAGCAGCAGGGTGGCCGGGCACAGGGCAGCGTGGGCAGGGAGGTCCGGCCGCAGAATGTCCTCGATGTAAAAGGGCGTGGGGTGAACGGGCGTCGGGACATAGAGGGGGCTGTGGAACTGCATTACCCAAACTCCAGGGTTAACCTTCCAGCACACAGCGGGAGAGGCAAGCGACAAGCAAGTGAAGTGCTGAGTGGGCTGGTCCAGTCATAGAAACATAGAAACATAGAAAATAGGTGCAGGAGTAGGCCATTCGGCTCTTTGAGCCTGCACCGCCATTCAACAAGATCATGGCTGATCACGGACCCCAGCACCTCCCCCCCACGCCCCCTCCACACCCCCCCCCCGACCACCCCAGCCACAAGGACCACATCCAACTCCCTCCCGAACACATCCAATGAACTGGCATCAACAACTCTCCGCGGCAGGCAACCCCACAGGCCAACAACTCCCCGAGTGAAGAAGTCTCTCCCAATCTCAGCCCCAAACAGCCCATTCCCCCAGCCCAAGAGCGTACCCAACCCTGGCTCCATATCCACCCAACACCGGGAACACTCCCCCCGCACCCAACCTGCCCCGTCCCGTCAGAATCCCTCCCAAATGCCGAACACCCCCGGATGTCGAGGCCCCAGCCCCGGCCACCCCGGAGCCACGCCCCCGCGACGCCAACCACACCAAATCCACCAACCGCCATCTGCGCAGTCAACCCGTCCACCCCACTCTGAACACTCCCCGCACCGAGGCACAGAGCCCCCAGGCCCGCCCCTCCAACACACTTCGCCCCCCCTAGACATCCGCTGCAATGTGGCCCCTCCTGTCCCCCGTCCTGGGTTTCTCTGCCCCCCCCCCACCTCCACCACTCTCCCCTCCATCCCCTGCCCCCGTCTCCCCTCAACATCCCTCTGCCTCCCCGCACAGGCTCCCATCTTGGGGGCGGTAACCTTCTGGGGCAGGGGATTTTACGTGGAAGTCCTGCTCCCGCCGCAGAATTGGCCTTACCACCCCTCAATGGAAGCGGAGTGCAATTTCCCACACTCCACTTCCTTTTCGGGGGCAGTTACCGGGACACGACTGGATGCTCCTGTGACAGTTTGAACCGGTGCTCTCCGCTCTCCCGTCCTGTGACAGTCCCTCCCTCTCACCGGCTCAGCCAACTTTCTGAGCAAACACTGTGATCAGGGCGGGATTGTTGCCCAGACACAACAATCTTACAGCACACAAGTAGCCCATTCGGCCCACCCTGCCTGTGCTGGCTCTCTGAAAATAAAAAATAGAAACATAGAAAATAGGTGCAGGAACATGCCATTCGGCCCTTCGAGCCTGCACCTCCATTCAATATGATCATGGCTGATCATTCACCCCAGTACCCGATTCCTGCTTTCTCTCCATACCCCTTGATCCCTTTAGCCATAAAGGCCACATCTAACTCCCTTTTGAATATATCCAATGAACTGGACTCAACAACTTTCTGTGGTAGAGAATTCCACAGGTTCACAATTCTCTGGGTGAAAAAGTTTCTCCTCATCTCGGTCCTAAATGGCTTACCCCTTATCCTTAGACTCTAATTCCTGGTTCTGGACTTCCCCAACATCGGGAACATTCTTCCTGCATCTAACCTGTCCAATCCCGTCAGAATTTTATATGTTTCTATGAGAAACCCTCTCATCCTGCTAAATTCCAGTGAATATAAGCCTAGTCGATCCAGTCTTTCTTCATATGTCAGTCCTGCCATCCCGGGAATCAGTCTGGTGAGCCTTCGGTGCACTCCCTCACTAGCAAGAATGTCCTTCCTCAGATTAGATGACCAAAACTGCACACATACTACCCACTGAGCCACAGCTGATTTCTATAACTAGTCAACAACAGCACTATCACTGTGTTTTGTGACTATCAGGAAGGTAGAAGGCAAACTGGATCGTCCTTGGTCTTTTTGTTATCACAGTGGTCCCTATTGTTCAATTGAATTTTTTTGTGCTCAAGTACCTGGAGTGGGATTTGAACCCACAACCTTCTGACTAAGAGGTGAGTGTGCTATCCATTACACCAGCTGTGGGTCCAAAGCCCACTCCATCTACCTTGAGCACAGAAATCGAGGCTGACACTCCCAGTGCAGTGCTGAAGGAGTGCTGCACTGTCGGAGGTGCCGTCCTTCGGATGAGACGTTAAACCTGAGGCTCTGGCTGCCCTCGATGCTGCACGTGAAAGATCCCATGGCACTATTTCACCAGTTTTCAGTGAGAGTAAATCTGTAACTTCTCCCCCTGTCTCACAGGAGCTGCCCGAGGAAGAGAAATCCAACTGGTGCAGAGGTGCGAAGGGAGAGCCACTGGACCCAAGCAATGAGGCAAGTGCCAAAGAGACCCTGCGTCAGGGGACAGGCGTCACCTCGCTCCAGGAGAACCCGGCGCTGCCTTTTCGCAGCCCCGTAGGCTCAGACTCACACAGCTCAGATCGGGACACTGATATCGAGGTGGATGTTGATTGCGACAAAGGCGATGATTTCAACCATCCGTCACGCCAAGAAGACAAAGGTCCCATGAAGTGAACCACCGTCCCGTTCTGCAGCCGATGACTGGAGCTTAAGCGCACTTTACGCCTCACCTTCGTTCCTTAACAAATGTGAATAGTGTAAGTGTTAAGAGAAAAGGATTGTCCATTAAACCCGGAGCAAACAGCACCCCACGCCAGAGAGGCACCTCAAGATCGACTCTGGGATTATTCTAACTTGGCGTCCGAACTTGCACCAAGTCCCGCTCACCCATCACCCCTGTGCTCGCTGACCTACATTAGCTCCGGCTAAGCAATGCCTCGATTTTAAACTTTTCATCCTTGCTTTCCAATCCCTCCATGGCCTTGAGCCCTCCCTATCTCTGTAATCTCCTCCAGCCCCACAACACCCCCGCGAGATGTCTGCGCTCCTCTAATTCTGGCCTCTTGAGCATCCCCGATTATAATCACGCCACCATTCCCTCCCTAAGCCTCACTTTCCTCCTTGCTCCTTAAAAACCTTCCTCTTTGATCAAGCTTTTGGTCATCTGCCCTCATATCTTCTTCTGTAGTTTGGTGTTAAATTTTGTTTGATAGTGCTCCTGTGAAGCGCCGTTGGAAATTTTACTACATTAAAGACGCTGTATAAATAAAGTTGTGCTGATTATAATCGCTCAACCATCGGTGGCCGTGCCTTCTATTGCCTGGGCCCTAAGCTCTGGAACTCCCTCTCGAAACCTCTCCGCCTCTCTACCTTTCTTTCCTCCTTCAAGACGCTCCTTAAAACCTACCTCTTTGACCAAGCTTTTGATCACCTGCGCTAATTTCTACTTATGCGGATCGGTGTCAATTTTTTAAACTCTCCTAATACTCTGTGAAGCGCCTTGGGAGGTTTCACTACATTAAAGGCGCTATATAAATGCAAGTTGTTGTTGTAAGCTTCACGAAGCTAATGCTTATCGCAGTGATAATGAACAGGGCTATTGGGCCTGGTGCTGCCAATGGGTTGGAGGTTAAGGGGCAAGGGTCATTGTTGATGTGTGGGATGCTGGTCTCGACAGAAATGGCAATTACTTTCATCCTTGAAAATTAAACAGAAACGTACTTTCTGTACGGGTTGTATGTGAAATGAGCTTCCAGTCTCACTGGCCGTCTGAGTCAGCACAGGACAGGGTACAAGCCTGCATCTAATATCGAATCAAACTGCTGTATTAGGGGGCTGTAAATATTCTGTAAATATGCTGTAAATATTCTTATATTCAGGTTTTGGATATTCAGTGAATCTCACTGCACTCAACCTTTCAGCTTCTAACTCTGGGTGGGACGGATTCCCTGAGGGCTGATGCAAATTAGGAAATTGCATTCCCCTGATTTACTAATCTCGGGGTGGTGGGGGGAGCTATACCCACCCATCAGAAGCGAGCTCTCGAGACTCCAGCTCTACAGCCTCATCCTCCAACGATGGTTCAAAGTTTTCTATTTTTATAATTGTATTTTGTAACCCATTTTTGTGTATTTTGAATAAATGGATTTATGACACGCTGGCAACTTTGCCCCTCATTTCCCCCGCAACCACCCCCTCACCGTTTCCTGCATTTTCTTTGGTGAACTCTTCCAAAATTCCAGCCGTACTGTCGGGAGGCAACATCGTCGTTGCTGGGGTTACGGGTTTGACGGGCAGCTGGTGTCCGCCGAAACCTCGCCCATATCGCCATTCTTCATGTGTCAGCAGGTCGCTCAACCTAGGGGTGCATCGCAGTCAAACCTGATCCCAGCTTCGAACATCAAGTTCACACACCCCCACAGAGGCGCACACGCGCGTGTATATGCGTGTGTGCACGCGCACATACGTGCATGTGTGTGTGTGTGTGTCTGTATGTAATATAATGCGAGGTCAGGGCGAAGGAGCAGCGAGGGATAGAAACATAGAAATATAGAAAATAGGTGCAGGAGCAGGCCATTCGGCCCTTCGAGCCTGCACCACCATTCAGTATGATCATGGCTGATCATTCAACCTCAGTACCTCGTTGTAGAGGGATGTGATTGGGGCCCAGGAGAGGCGCGAGTTCGGGGCCCAGAAGAGGCGAGGGCCCAGGGGCAGCACGGGTCAGCCCACACTGCGATATGCGTGCGCACTAGGTCCATGCAGCAGAGCTGGTCTCCAGTCGTCTTGGTTAATCCTTGCCATTGGACCAAGACCTAGCTCTGTCAAGCCCGTGTGGTGGCTGGTGTGCAACAGCCACCCCAATTTTAAAAAATCCACACACAGGCATCTTCCACCCTTCAGGATGTAGTTCGGGATCTGGAATATTAGGTCCTTCATTGAAACACCTGTGAACTCATCCTTTTTTTGGCGTGGAAGCAAGTCATCCTCGATACGAGGGACTGCCTATGATGATGATGATGATAATGTAATACAAAAACATCTAGAAACTGAAAAATAACAGTGTCATCAGCACAGATACCAACAAGGGAGGTTATGCTTGACCAACCTCATTGAATTCTTTGAAGAAGTAACAGAAAGGGTAGCAAAAAAGATGTGCGCCTTTCACAACCACCGGACGTCTCAAAGTGCTTGACAACCAATAAAGTACTTCTGAAGTGTGGTCACTGTTGCAATGTAGGAAACACGACTGCCAATTTGCAATGTGATAATGACCAAATAATCTGTTTTCTGTTCTGTTGATTGAGGGATAAATATTGGCCAGGGCACCAGGGATAACTCCCCTGCTCTTCTTCTAAATAGTGGCCATGGGATCTTTTACATCCACATGAGAGAGCAGACGGGGCCTCGGTTTAACGTTCATCTAAAAGATGGCACCTCCAACAGTGCAGCGCTCCCTCAACACTGCATTGGGAGTGTCAGCCTTGATTTTTTTTGTGCTTAAAACCCTGGCGTTGGACTTGAAACCACAACCTCGTGACTCAGAGGTGAGGTGAGAGAGGGTGCTAGCTACCCACTGAGCCATAGCTGAGACCTATAAATAAAGGTAATACAGTAAAGGGGTATTTAACGGCGATATCACTGTGCAAAAAGCACAAGTTTCTGTCAGTTTCTCTCGATTGCACTGATTGCCGGCTATGGGGTGGGGGTGGGGGGTTGTTTTGTGGGGGCGGGGGGAGCTGGGGGGCTTCCCACAGCACAGCCTGTGTCGGAACAGTGAATGACTGACTGCAACTTCAGGATTTGCACGTTAGCATGTGCATGTACTAAAACCTGTTTCTAAATCAGTTTCAAAGGGGTAATAACAGCGATCACTGTTCATTCGCTCTTATCACCTGCTACAAATTCCAGGCCATTAATAAACTTGCAGAATGGGCGTGTAATTAGTAAATGAATTTCAACATAGATAAGTATGACGTATTTTGGTAGGAAGAATAAGAAGGCCAAATACTCCTTGGAAAATAAATGTTTAAATGGGGTAGAGGAACAGAGTGTACTGATACATAGAGCACTAAAAGCAGCGACGCAGGTTAATAAGGCCATTAAAAAGCAAACCAAGCACTGGAGTTTTTCTAGAGGGATAAAATTGAAAAGCAGAGTAGCTTTGTTAAACTTCCATCGAATCTTGGTAAGACCACACTTGATGCACAGTGAACAGTTTCGTCTCCATATTATAAAAAGTTTAGAGATGCACTGGGGCAGCTGTAACCCAGAAGAGGCGAGGGCCCAGGGGCAGCACGGGCCCAGCCCACACTGCGATATGTGCGCGCACTAGGTCCGTGCAGCAGAGCTGGTCTCCAGTCGTCTTGATTAACCCTTGCCACTGGACCAAGACCTCGCTCTGTCAAGCCCGTGTGGTGGCTGGAGTGCAACGGCCACCACACATTAAAAAAATCCACGCACAGGCCTCCTCCACCCTTCAACATGTAGTTCAGGATCCAGAATATTAGGTCCTTCATTGAAACATCCGTGAAGTCATACCTTTTTAGTGGAAGCAAGTCATCCTCGATAAGAGGGACCGTGTAAGAAGAGATGCACTGGAGACAGTGCCAAAATAGATTTTCTAGAATGATGGAAACATAGAAAATAGGTGCAGGAGTAGGCCATTCGGCCCTTTGAGCCTGCACCACCATCCAATAAGGTCATGCTGATCATTCCCTCAGTACCCCTTTCCTGATTTCTCTCCATACCCCTTGATCCCTTTAGCCGAAAGGGCCATATCTAACTCCCGCTTGAATATATCCAATGAACTGGCATCAACAACTCTCTGCAGTAGGGAATTCCACAGGTTACCAACTCTCTGAGTGAAGAAGTTTCTCCTCATCTCAGTCCTAAATGGCCTGCCCCTTATCCTAAGACTATGTCCACTGGTTCAGGACTTCCCCAACATCTGGAACATTCTTCCCGCATGTAACCTGTCCAGTCCTGTCAGAATCTTATACATTTCTATGAGATCCCCTCTCATCCTGCTAAACTCCATTGAATACAGGCCCAGTTGATCCAGTCTCTCCTCATATGACAGTCCAGCCATCCCGGGAATCAGTATGGTGAACCTTCGCTGCACTCTCTCAATAGCAAGAACATCCTTCCTCAGATTAGGAGACCAAAACTGAACACAATATTCCAGGTGAGGCCTCACTAAGGCCCTGTACAATTGCAGTAAGACCTCCCTGCTCCTAGACTCAAATCCCCTAGCTGTGAAAGCCAACATACCATTTGCCTTCTTCATTGCCTGCTGTACCTGCATGCCAACCTTCAATGACTGATGAACCATGACACTCAGGTCTCATTGCACCTCCCCTTTTCCTAATCTGCCGCCATTCAGATAATATTCTGCCTTTATGTTTTTGTCCCCAAAATGGATAACCTCACATTTATCCACATTATACTACATCTGCCATGCATTTGCCCGCTCACCTAACCTGTCCAAGTCACCCTGCAGTCTCTTAGTGTCCCCCTCACAGCTCACACCACCATCCAGTTTAGTGTCATCTGCAATCTTGGAGATATTACACTCAACTCCTTCATCTAAATCGTTAGTGTACATTGTAAAGAGCTGGGGTCCCAGGACTGAGCCCTGCGGCACCCCACTAGTCACTGCCTGCCATTCTGAAAAGGATCCATTTATCCCGACTCTCTGCTTCCTGTCTGCCAACCAGTTCTCTATCCACATCAGTACATTACCCCCAATACCATGCGCTTTGACTTTGCACACCAATCTCTTGTGCGGGACCTTGTCAAAAGCCTTTTGAAAGTCCAAATACACCACATCCACTGGTTCTCCCTTGGCCACTCTGCTAGTTACATCCTCAAAAAATTCCAGAAGATTCGTCAAGCATGATTTCCCTTTCATAAATCCATGCTGACTTGG
The DNA here is from genome assembly GCF_044704955.1 of Pristiophorus japonicus. Taxonomy (NCBI): domain Eukaryota; kingdom Metazoa; phylum Chordata; class Chondrichthyes; family Pristiophoridae; genus Pristiophorus; species Pristiophorus japonicus. The sequence continues at coordinate 7,611,104 of NC_091978.1, forward strand.
ACCGATCCTGTCACTGCTTTCCAAATGCACTGCTATTTCATCCTTAATAATTGATTCCAACATTTTCCCCACTACTGATGTCAGGTTAACCAGTCTATAATTATCCATTTTCTCACTTTTTAAAAAGTGGTGTTACATTAGCTACCCTTCTGTCCATAGGAACTGATCCAGAGTTGATAGACTGTAGGAAAATTATCACCAATGCATCCACTATTTCTAGGGCCACTTCCTTAAGTACTCTGGGATGCAGACTATTAAACCCCAGGGATTTATCAGCCTTCAATCCCATCAATTTCCCGAACACAATTTCCCGCCTAAAAAGGATATCCTTCAGTTCCTCCTTCTCACTAGACCCACTGTCCCCTAGTACATTTGGAAGGTTATTCGTGTCTTCCTTCGTGAAGACAGAACCGAAGTATTTGTTCATTTGGTCTGCCATATCTTTGTTCCCCATTATAAATTCACCTGAATCCGACTGCAAGGGACCTACGTTTGTCTTCACTAATCTTTTTCTCTTCACATATTTATAAAAGCTTTTGCAGTCCGTTTTTATGTTCCCCGCAAGCTTCCTCTCGTACTCTATTTTCCCCCTCTTTATTAAACCCTTAGTCCTCCTCTGTTGAATTCTAAATGTCTCCCAGTCCTCAGGTTTGTTACTTTTTCTAGCCAATTTATATGCCTCTTCCTTGGTTTTAACACTGTCCTTAATTTCACTTGTTAGCCACGGTTGAGCCACCTTCCCCATTTTATTTTTACCCCAGACAGGGATGTACAATTGCTGAAGTTCATCCATGTGATCTTTAAATGTTTGCCATTGCTTATCCACCATCAATCCTTTAAGTATTCTTGGCCAGTCTATTCTAGCCAATTCACGCCTCATACCTTTCCTTAAGTTCAGGTCCGTAGTTTCCAAATTAACTGTGTCACTCTCAATCTTAATAAAGAATTCTACCATATTATGGTCACTCTTTCCCAAGGGGCCTCGCACAACAAGATTGCTAATTATGTCCCTTCTCATTACACATCACCCAGTCTCGGATGGCCAGCTCCCTAGTTGGTTCCTCGACATATTGGTCTCAAAAACCATCCCTAATACACGCCAGGAAATCCTCCTCCACCGCATTACTACCAGTTTGGTTAGCCCAATAAATATGTAGATTAAAGTCGCCCATGATAACTGCTGTACCTTTATTGCACGCATCCCTTATTTCTTGTTTGATGCTGTCCCCAGCCTCACTAATACTGTTTGGTGGTCTGTACACAACTCCCACTAGCGTTTTCTGCCCTTTGGTATTCCGCAGCTCCACTCATACTGATTCCACATCATCTAAGCTAATGTCCAAGAATGAGAGGGGACCTCATAGAAACGTTTAAAATTCTGATGGGTTTAGACAGGTTAGATGCAGGAAGAATGTTCCCAATGTTGGGGAAGTCCAGAACCAGGGGTCACAGTCTAAGGATAAGGGGTAAGCCATTTAAGACCGAGATGAGGAGAAACTTCTTCACCCAGAGAGTGCTGAACCTGTGGAATTCTCTACCACAGAAAGTAGTTGAGGCCAATTCACTAAATATATTCAAAAGGGAGTTAGATGAAGTCCTTACTACTCGGGGGATCAAGGGGTATGGCGAGAAAGCAGGAAGTGGGTACTGAAGTTTCATGTTCAGCCATGAACTCATTGAATGGCGGTGCAGGCTAGAAGGGCTGAATGGCCTGCTCCTGCACCTATTTTCTATGTTTCTATGTCCCTCCTTACTATTGCATTAATTTCCTCTTTAACCAGCAATGCCACCCTGCCTCCTTGTCCTCTCTGTCTATCTTTCCTAAATGTTGAATACCCTGGATGTTGAGTTCCCAGCCTTGGTCACCCTGGAGCCATGTCTCCGTGATGCCAATTACATCATATCCGTTAACTGCTGTCTGCACAGTTAATTCATCCACCTTATTCCGAATACTCCTCGCATTGAGGCACAGAGCCTTCAGGCTTGTCTTTTTAACACACTTTGCCTCTTTAGAATTTTGCTGTAAAGTGGCCCTTTTTGTTTTTTGCCTTGGGTTTCTCTGCCCTCCACTTTTACTATTCTCCTTTCTATCTTTTGCTTCTGCCTCCATTTTATTTCCCTCTGTCTCCCTGCATAGGTTCCCATCCCCCTGCCATATTAGTTTAACTCCTCCCCAACAGCATTAGCAAACACTCCCCCTAGGACATTGGTTCTGGTCCTGCCCAGGTGAAGACCATCTGGTTTGTACTGGTCCCACCTCCTCCAGAACCGGTTCCAATGTCCCAGGAATTTGAATCCCTCCCTTTTGCACCACTCCTCAAGCCACATATTCATCTGAACTATCCTGATACCAGAACTGAGGTTATACCTATCAGGAAAGGATAACCAAGCTGGGGCTCTTTTCTCTAGAAAAGAGAAGGTTGAAGGGTGACCTGAAAGGGTTATGAAAGGGTTTGATAGGGTAGACGTATAGAGGATGTTTCCACTTGTGCGTGAGAACAGAACTAGGAACCATAAATATAAGATGGTCACTAATAAATTCAATAGGAAATTCAGGAGAAACTTCTTTACCCAGTGAGTGGTGAGAATGTGGAACTCGCTGCCAAGGGAGTGGTTGAGGCGAATAACAGATTCATTTAAGGGGAAGCTGGATAAACACATGAGGGAGAAAGGAATAGAAGGATATGTTGATGGGGTGAGATGAAGAGGGGTGGGAGGAGGCTCGTGTGGAGCATAAACTCCGGCACGGACCTGTGGGGCCGAATGGTTAATTTCTGTGCTGTAAATACTTTGTGTGTGTATAAATGTATGTGTGTGCAGCTAGATATATGAGAGTGTGCATGTATTAATGTGTGTATGCCTATATATATGTGCTTGTATGTGTGTATATGTGTGTGTGTATGCATGTATCTATCTACATGTGCGCATGTATATATGCGCTTGTGTGCATGTATGTATATGTGCATATATGTGTATGTGTGTATCTATGTACATGTGTGCATGTATGTGTGTGTGTATGTATATGCACGTGAGTGTGTATATGTCTGTGTGCGAGTATATACATGGTTGTGTTCATGTATTAATATGCGTGTGCATGTATATATGTGCTTGTGTGTATGTATCTATGTGTGGCTATATTGTGCATGCATGTATATATGTGTGGATGTATTAATGTGTGTGTATGTATCTATGTGCATGCATACATGTATATATGTGTGTGTGCACATGTATTAATGTGAATGTGTGTATCTATGTGCATGCGTGTCTGTTTATATGTGTGCGCGTGTATATTTGTGTGTAGGCATGTGCAGACTCACTCATGTAGTTGCCAGTAGGACTCTGAGCATACTGGTCAAGACCTGGTTTCTCCTGCCCTCTGCAGCCCATGGATTTTCAGCCAGCATCAGAGCTGGTGATTGAGATCAATGCATGGGTCAAACGCTGAGCATCGGAGATGCTGGGAACCCACGAGGTTTAGCGGGCCAAAAGCCAAGGTCACGACCTACAAAGCAGAACTGGCGGAGACCTCAGTCACATCCAAAAGCAGAACTGTGCCTTTTCTGTGCTGCCCTGTGCAAGTAGGAGATAATGCTTCAGGATCTGTGTGCACAGGGACCCAGAACATGAGCACCACACCTGCAGGCTGTCTTATCCATCCTGGCCTCTCCTCTTTAATTCAAGACTCGTCACAACACCTCTTACTCCAACCCATTCTTTCCCATGGTCTCAAAATTGTCCCACTCTTCACTCCTTTCCTCACGCAGCATGCAAGCTTAGTGTCAACAGAGGCTCAGTTAGTATTTTTCTTGCTTCTGTGTCAGAAGGTTGTGGGTTCATACCTAAGACCGCCTATTTCCAACTCCGTAACATCGGCCGTCTCCGCCCTTGCCTCAGCTCATCCGCTGCTGAAATCCCTCATCCGTGCCTGTGTTACCTCTCGACTTGACTACTCCAACGCACTCCTGGCTGGCCTCCCACATTCTACCCTACGTAAACCAGAGGTGATCCAAAACTCGACTGCACCAAGTCATGCTCGCCCATCACCCCCTGTGCTCGCTGACCTACTTTGGCTCCCGGTTAAGCAACGCCTCGATTTCAAAATTCTCATCCTTGTTTCCAAATCCCTCCATGGCCCTCGTCCCTCCCTATCTCTGTAATCTCCTCCAGCCCCACAACTCCCCGAAATATCTGTGCTCCTCTAATTCTGCCCCCCTGAGCATCCCTGATTATAATCGCTCAACAATCGGTGGCTGTGTCTTCAGCTGCCTGGGCCCTAAGCTCTGGAATTCGCTGCCTAAACCTCTCCGCCTCTCTACCTCTCTGTCCTCCTTTAAGACACTCCTTAAAACCTATCTCTTTGACCAAGCTTTTGGTCATCTGCTGTAATTTATTTTTCGGTGTCAAATTTATTTGTTTTGTCTTATAACACTGCTGTGAAGCGCCCTGGGAGGGTTTACTGCGTAAAAGGCGCTATATAAATACAAGTTGTTGTTCAAGTCCAGAAACTTTGACCCCATAATCCAGGCTGACACTCCCAGTGTAGTACGGAGGGAGTGCTACACTGTCGGAGGTGCCACCTTTTGGATAAGACATTAAACTGCGCCCTTTGAGGTGGATGTAAAAGATCCCACGGCACTATTTCGAAGAAGAGCAGCGCAGTTCCCCCTAGTGTCTTGGCCCAATATTTATCCATCAATCAACACCATACACAAAAAAACAAGACTGTCTGGCCATTATCACATTGTTGTTTGTGGGAGCTTGCTGCCAAATTTCCTACATTACAACAGTGGCTACACTCCAAAAGTACTTCATTGGCTGTAAAGCACTTTGGGATGCCCTGAGCTCTATATAAATGCAAGCTCTTTCAGTTTTTTCTTTTTATATCCCTTTGTTTTAATATTTCATTGCATTTTCCTGTGCTATTGGTGATCATTGTTATAGAGTCAAATTACCAGTGTTTTTATCTGTTCATTTAATATTTAATTTCACTCTCTCTGTGCTATTGCTGTTGAAAGAATCATAGAATCACAGACTAGTACAGCACAGAAGGAGGCCATTCGGCCCATCGAGTTTGCACCGGCTCTATTGAAGAGCCACCCAGTCAGTCCCACTCCCCCGCCCTTTCCCCATATTTTTGCTATTTTTTCTCCTTCATCCAATTCACTTTTGAAGATGATTATTGAATCTGTATCCACCACACAATCAGGCAGTACATTCCAGATTATAACCACTCGCTGCATTAAAACGTTTTTCCTCATGGCACCTCTGGTTCTTTTACCAATTGCCTTAAATGCGTGTCCTCTGGTCATCAATCCTTCAGCCACTGGGAACATCTTCTCTTCATTTAAGGGAACAGTAGTACAGTGGTTATGTTACGGGATTAGACCTAAACAAATGATTTGGAGACATGTGTTCAAATCCCACCATAGAAACTGGGCGAATTTAAATTCAGTTAATTAAATAAATCTGGAATATAAAAGCTAGTATCAGTAATGGTGACCATGAAACTACCGGATTGTCATAAAAACCCATCTGGTTCACTAATGTCCTTTTAGGGAAGGAAAGCTGCTGTCCTTACCCGGTCTGGGCCCATATGGAACGAATGGAATGTTGGCCTTCATTGCGAGAGGGATGGAGTACAAAAGCAGGGAGGTCCTGCTGCAACTGTATAGGGTATTAGTGAGGCCGCACCTGGAGTACTGCGTGCAGTTTTGGTCACCTTACTTAAGGAAGGAAATACTAGCTTTGGAGGGGGTACAGAGACGATTCACTAGGCTGATTCCGGAGATGAGGGGGGTTACCTTATGTTGATAGATTGAGTAGACTGGGTCTTTACTCGTTGGAGTTCAGAAGGATGAGGGGTGATCTTACAGAAACATTTAAAATAATGAAAGGGATAGACAAGATAGAGGCAGAGAGGTTGTTTCCACTGGTCGGGGAGACTAGAACTAGGGGGCACAGCCTCAAAATACGGGGGAGCCAATTTAAAACCGAGTTGAGAAGGAATTTCTTCTCCCAGAGGGTTGTGAATCTGTGGAATTCTCTGCCCAAGGAAGCAGTTGAGGCTAGCTCATTGAATGTATTCAAGTCACAGATAGATAGATTTTTAACCAATAAGGGAATTAAGGGTTACGGGGAGCGGGCGGGTAAGTGGAGCTGAGTCCACGGCCAGATCAGCCATGATCTTGTTGAATGGCGGAGCAGGCTCGAGGGGCTAGATGGCCTACTCCTGTTCCTAATTCTTATGTTCTTATTATGTTCTTATGTTATATGTGACTCCAGACCGACAGCAATATGGTTGACTCTTAACTGCCCTCTGAAATGGCCCAGCGAGCCACTCGGTTGTAGCCACATTGTCCGCAAGCCAGACACGAGATTCCCAAAGCAAGCGCTCTACTCGAAACTCCTTCACGGCAAATGAGCCAAAGGTAGGCAGAGGAAACGTTACAAGGACACCCTCAAAGCCTCCCTGATAAAGTGCAACATCCCCACCGACACCTGGGAGTCCCTGGCCAAAGACCAGTCCGCCCTAAGTGGAGGAAGTGGATCCGGGAGGGCGCTGAGCACCTTGAGTCTCATCGCCGAGAGCATGCAGAAAACAAGCGCAGGCAGCGGAAGGAGCGTGTGGCAAACCAGTCCCACCCACCCTTTCCCTCAACGACTATCTGTCCCACCTGTGACAGAGACTGTGGCTCTCGTATTGGACTGTTCAGTCACCTAAGGACTCATTGTAAGAGTGGAAGCAAGTCTTCCTCAATTCCGAGGGACTGCCTATGATGATGTAGTGCTGCTGTTATGATTCACACCACACTCACTGGTACCTTCTCAGGGATGTCGACAGGTTAAGTGAGTGGGTAATAAAGTGGTAAGTGGAGTATAATGCGGGGAAATGTGAGGTTATTCACGTTGGTAGGAAGAATAAAAAAAGAGAATTGGAGCGAACTTGCGCTGCACCCCAATCGGGGGCCGGTAACATTCCGGGGCCGGGACTCTGACGTCCCACCCCCGATGCGTAATTGGGCCGTCCGTCCCTTGGAGGAAGCGGAGCGCCCTCTCCGCCGCTCATTCCCATTTGGGGATGGACCCGGGGCGATAGCTCGACGCTGACTTCAGTGCTACGCTGACGCGCAACAGCACCCTACCCCTTCCATTACAGGAGAGGGCCGCTTGCACTCTGCATCATCCTTTGGTGCCCCCTCCCACCCCACTGGACCAGCAGTGCAGCCTCTGAGTGGGCCAGCAGCCCCCGGCATGATGGTGGCCATGTCCATGCTCGGGCCACCACGGTCAGGTCGACCCGAGAGTCGGGCGATAAACAAAGGTGGCAGGCCCGGGGCATCAGAACATAAGAACTAGGAGCAGGAGTAGGACATAAGGCCCCTCGAGCCTGCTCCGCCATTCAATAAGATCATGGCTGATCTGACTCAGCTCCACGTTACTGCCCACTCCCCATAACCATTTACTCACTAATCGCTCAAAAATCTGTCTGACTCCCCTTTAGACAGCGCCCCGGGAGCAGATGTCTGCCAGCTTCGCAGCCCGTGAGATGAATTTACCCCGCGGGGCGGCGCGGGGCAGCGCGGGGTCAGTGCGGGGAGGGGTCGGAGAGGGGTCGGTGAGGGGTCGGCGAGGGGTCGGCGCGGGGACAGCGAGGGGTCAGTGTGGGGAGGGGTTGGTGAGGGGTCGGCGAGGGGTCGGAGCGGGGCGGCGAAAGTTCAGCGAGGGGTCAGCGAGGGGTCGGAGCGGGGCGGCGAGGGGTCGGGGCGGGGCAGCGCGGGGACAGCGAGGGGTCAGCGAAGGGTCGGAGCGGGGCGGCGAGGGGTCGGCAAGAGGTCGGAGCAGGGCGGCGAGGGGTCAGCGAGGGGACAGCGAGGGGTCGGAGCGGGGCGGCGAGGGGTCGGCAAGAGGTCGGAGCAGGGCGGCGAGGGGTCAGCGAGGGGACAGCGAGGGATCGGAGCGGGGCGGCGAGGGGTCGGCAAGAGGTCGGAGCAGGGCGGCGAGGGGTCAGCGAGGGGACAGAAAGGGGTCGGAGCGGGGCGGCTAGGGGTCGGCAAGAGGTCGGAGCAGGGCGGTGAGGGGATGGTGAGGGGTCAGCAAGGGGTTGGCGTGGGGGGGGTGCAAGGGGTCAGCGAGGGGGGGTGCAAGGGGTCAGCGAGGGATCGGCGCGGGGCGGCAAGGGGTCAGCAAGAGGTTGGAGCAGGGCGGCGAGGGGACAGTGAGGTGTCAGCAAGGGGTCGGCGTGGGGGGGTGCAAGGGGTCAGCGAGGGATCAGCGCGGGGCGGCAAGGGGTCAGCAAGGTGTCGGTGAGGGGTAAGAGTGGGGCAGCGAAGGGTCAGCGAGGGGTCAGAGTGGGGCGGCGAGGGGTCAGAATGAGGCAATTTCATGGGAGGCAGGAGTGCCCCCCCCCCCACCCCCAACCCCCGGGGTGAAATCTGCCTTGCACCTCATTATGGGTTGCAAAAAAAGGGGGTGACTTCTATCCAAACCCTTCATAGGACAGACGCACCAACATCAGTGTTCTTGACCAGGCCAACATCCCCAGCATCGAAGCACTGACCACACTTGATCAACTCCATTGGGCCGGCCACATCGTCCACATGCCAGACAGGAGACTCCCAAAGCAAGCGCTGTACTCGGAACTCCTTCACGGCAAACGAGCCAAAGGTGGGCAGAGGAAATGTGACAAAGCCTCCCTGATAAACTGCAACATCCCCACCGACACCTGGGAGCCCCTGGCCAAAGACTGTCCTAAGTGGAGGAAGTGTATCCGGGAGGGCGCTGAGCACCTCGAGTCTCGTCGCCGAGAGCATGCAGAAACCAAGCGCAGGCAGCGGAAGGAGCGTGCGGCAAACCAGTCCCACCCTCCCTTTCCCTCAACCACTGTCTGCCCCCACCTGTGACAGGGACTGTGGTTCTCGTATTGGACTGTTCAGCCAGCTCAGGACTCATTTCATGCAGGAAGAATGTTCCCGATGTTGGGGAAGTCCAGAACCAGGGGTCACAGTCTAAGGACAAAGGGTAAGCCATTTAGGACCGAGATGAAGGAGAAACTTCTTCACCCAGAGAGTGGTGAACCTGTGGAATTCTCTCCCACAGAAAGTTGTTGAGGCCAGTCCGTTAGATATATTCAAAAGGGAGTTAGATGTGGCCCTTACGGCTAAAGGGATCAAGGGGTATGGAGAGAAAGCAGGAATGGGGTACTGAAGTTGCATGATCAGCCATGATCATATTGAATGGTGGAGCAGGCTCCAAGGGCCGAATGGCCTGCTCTTGCATCTACTTGCTATGTTTCTAGGTGTGTATGATAAACTGGTGGATGGAGCAGTTGATGATAAACTGGTGGATGGAGCAGTTGATGATAAACTGGTGGATGGAGCAGCTGATGATAAACTGGTCGATGGAGCAGCTGAGACAATGAGCAGGACTGGCAGACTGCCCAGTGTGTGCTGAGAATGCGGATGTCAGGTGGTGGTGGTGGGCGGTGTGTGTGGGCGGTGTGTGTGTTTAGCTGGCGCACGGGTGGAACGCAGCGCTCGGACCTGATGCAGGAGGCGGACGTGGGAGCCGGGGAGTTGGGCAGGAGCCTGTGCGTGGTGACGGGCGCCTCCCGCGGGCTGGGCCGCTCGCTGTCCGTGGTGCTGGCCCCCAGGCTGGGGCCGGGCTCACACCTGGTGCTGGTGGCCAGGTGCGGCGAGCGGCTGCGGGAGACGGAGCGCCAGGTGCGGGCGGAGGCGCCTGCGGCCGGCGGAGAGCTGAGGATCAGCCGCCTGCAAGCCGACCTGAGCCGGCCGGAGGGGCTGCAGCGAGTGGTGGGCTGGCTGAGCGGGGACCGGGAGCTGGGCGGACCTCCGGAGCGGCTGATCCTGGTCAACAACGCGGGTGAGGGTTGCTGCGGGAGGTGTGCAGGCCGAGTACAATTGGCAAAGGTCTGCAATGTTTTCCAATGTGGGCTAGGTTTGCAAGCAGAGCCACTGGATGGCGACATGGAGACACCGACTGCCCAGGCAATACTGTGCCACGCAAGACCATAGCATGAGCTAAAAAAGAAAGTGCTTTTCTCGACTGTCATTCACGACCGTCGGTCGCTTATCGCCTCTTCCACGACCACAGGTCATCTCAAAACTCTTTACAGCCAATGAAGTCTAGTCACTGTTGTAATGTGGGAAATGCAGCAGCCAATTTGTGCACAACTAAACAGCAATGTGATAATGACCAGATAATGTTTTTTGTTGTTGTGTTGATTGCAGATAAATATTGGCCAAGACCCCAGGGATAACTCCTCTGCTCTTCTTAGAAATAGCGCCGTGGGATCTTTTGCGTCCACCTGAGAGGGCAGATGGGGCCGAGGTTTAATGTTTAATCCAAAAACGGCCCCTCCGACACTGCGACGCTGCCCCTCCGACAGTGCGGCGCTCCCTCAGCGCTGCCCCTCCGACAGTGCGGCGCTCCCTCAGCGCTGCCCCTCCGACAGTGCGGCGCTCCCTCAGCGCTGCCCCTCCGACAGTGCGGCGCTGCCCCTCCGACAGTGCGGCGCTCCCTCAGCGCTGCCCCTCCGACAGTGCGGCGCTCCCTCAGCGCTGCCCCTCCGACAGTGCGGCGCTGCCCCTCTGACAGTGCGCGCTCCCTCAGCGCTGCCCCTCCGACAGTGCGGCGCTGCCCCTCCGACAGTGCGGCGCTCCCTCAGCGCTGCCCCTCCGACAGTGCGGCGCTCCCTCAGCGCTGCCCCTCCGACAGTGCGGCGCTGCCCCTCTGACAGTGCGCGCTCCCTCAGCGCTGCCCCTCCGACAGTGCGGCGCTGCCCCTCTGACAGTGCGCGCTCCCTCAGCGCTGCCCCTCCGACAGTGCGGCGCTGCCCCTCTGACAGTGCGCGCTCCCTCAGCGCTGCCCCTCCGACAGTGCGGCGCTCCCTCAGCGCTGCCCCTCCGACAGTGTGTCAGCGTAGATTTTTGTGCTCAAGTACCTGGAGTGGGACATGAACCCACGCCCTTCTGACTCAGAGGCGAGTGTGCTACCCACTGAGCCATGGCTGACGCACATTATAGGGATGGAGTCGGTGGTAGGGACCCGACGACAATGGCTTCGGTCTTCCCAATGTATAATTGGTGTAATTTTCTGCTCATCCAATACTGAATGGCTCACAAACAGCGTGACAATTCAGAGGTATTGGCGGGGTTGAGTGAAATTTTCTATTTCTCTTCTCATTTCCCCTCCGGGGCCCTTCTCTCCTCTCCTGTCTCCTCCCCTTCCTGTTACGGAGTCATGCTGCCTTTCATTCCTCCTCTTTCGGGTCCCTTGCCCCCCTCTCCTCCCCACCAGCCCCGCCCAATCCCAACAACAACAACCTATAACTATATCACGCCTTTAGCGTTGTAAAACATCCCAAGACACTCCACAGGAGTATTGTAAGACAAAACAAATCAACTTGACACTGAGCCGTATAAGAATAAATGACAGCAGATGACCAAAGGGTTGCTACAAAGTTCAGGAAGATGGTTTGAGAGGCAATGTAGTTGCCTGGGTAGGATGTTAGTTGGAGTAAATGTGGGTTGTTTTGATTGAAGATTTGTTGGAAGTGACATTAATGTGGTTAACTCTTAACTGCCCTGTGAAGTGACCTAGCAAGGGCCAGTGTACGCCAGGGGCCAGTGCTGGGCCCACTTTAGTTCTCAGTTTATGTAAAAGAAAGACTTGCATTTCTATAGCGCCTTTCACAACAGTAACTTGCATTTTTGCAGGACCTTTAACATAGTAAAAAAATCCCACGGCGCTTCAACAGGACCATTCTCAAACAAAATTTAGAAGAATGAGACGTGAGCTCACTGAAACATATAAAATTCTTACAGGGCTTGACCGGGTCGATGCAGGGAGGATGTTTCCCTCTGGTTCTAGACTCCCCAGCCAGAGGTCACAGTCTCAGAATAAGGGGTTGGCCATTTAGGACTGAGACGAGGAGAAACTTTGGAATTCTCCTCCCCCGAGGGCTGTGGAGGCTCAGTCGTTGAGACTGAGATCGATAAATTTTTGAATATTAAGGGAATTAAGGGATATGGGGATAGTGCAGGAAAGTGGAGCTGAGGTAGAAGATCTTTTTAAGCAGTCCCTCGGAGTCGAGGATGACTTGCTTTCAAGCTAAAAATGAGTTCTCGGGTGACTGAAGAGTTCACTAGATCAGCCATGATCTCATTGAATGGCGGAACAGGCTCGAGGGGCTCCTAATTCTTATGGTCTTATGTAGAATGTCGGTTCGGTCACAGTTAGAGACTGAGTGCAGTTTTGGGCACTTCATTGTAAGAGGACATTAAAGACATAGAGAGGGTACAGTGTGTTTGACCATTGTTGGCGCGAATGCACCCTTCCAAGAATCACTTGTCACTCAGGGTCGGTCCATACATCAAAACGGTTTATTACGCCGGCGGGGAGATGAAGCAACTGGTGGGTCCAGGTACCTCTCTTCACCGAACAAAGGGTTTCATGGATTTTTATATGTTTTACAACAGTTTACTACAGTTGCATCAGCCCATTTTGGCCGGACACTATCCAATCATATTAATTATAGATTCAAATAGACCACTCGTGATTGCCTCATGTGTTGCTACGGGTGATAGACCAATAGAAGTAGTCTCTAACCATTATGTGACTGCGTGATTGTCTCGTGTTGCCAAGAGATGTGTTGCCAAGAGATGTGTTGCCAAAAGTTACTCATGATAATCTTGTGACGTGGTCCAGGCTCCCCTTATCTTACTGTCCTTGGGTGCTGTCTTTTTGGGTAGTCTCCTTATCTTAGTCTTGTTACAGAGCCATATTGTTCTATGGACCAGGACGTCTTGTCTGGGGAACATCTGCAGAGTTGTAGTGTGTTTCTCCGTGAGAACACAACCGTTATTAGTAACTAACAATGCAGTCTCTTTTCAGCTGGCTGACATCCCTTGGGGCTTTGCTAAACCAGAAGTAGCCATCTTTATATATTTTGCACACACATTTAATACTACAATTGCATATTTCATTCTAACATCTATGCTACAGGTGCCTTTGCTCTAGGGGAGAATTTCCCTAATTTCCCTCTCTAACATTCCCCCCTTTCGGTAAAGGGGCTAGTCCTAGCCCCCTGAAACCGACACTAATTTAATGTTATATGATTTATGTTTTTGTATCACCTGGTACTCCCTGTTTCAACATGCTGGCCAGTCACGCGATTTCAGGAGTCCCAATTGTTGAGATCAAATGAATATATTTCGAATCGCCCCTTTTGTCTGTCACACCGACTTTCTTGCTTATCTGAGCTTTGGTGCTAAACCTCCATTGTTGTGCATAATGTCTGCAAGACCGGCAAGCCATGACACCCCATGTTAATGCTAAAATTAGCTGTACTCCGACCAGTATATGTGATATAATTCGAATCCAGGGGTGGATGTTAACATTCATCCCCCAGTTCCAAGCCCGTCTCCTCCAACTCTCTCCCTGCAGCTCTGTGTCGGTGTCTTTCTCCAGTATCTCAATCTTTGTCCGTAAATGGTGGTAGAGTTTAACAGACTGTCCGACTCTATATGTCTTAGTTTCCTTAGTACTTCTACTAAATGTGGAATAGGGGTCTGTTCTGGCTTGTCAAAGTCCTGCAGGTGATCATGGAGCTGATCGGTAGCGTCAATGATCTTGGTACCACACTGTCTAACTTGGATAATGCAGGCTTGCCCTATAGTAAGGGGTCGTAAGGATGTAAAGCAGAAGTTTGGTTGCAGGATCTGGCATTGCAAGCTGTTATACTGATGTGAGTGTTCCGTGGTGGAGACACAGTATCTCCCTTTGCCTCCGTACCCAGCCCGAGCAAAATGTGTGTGGGCAGGTACTATTTCCAAAACTCATCCATCGATTCAATTAAAACCACACTCATCTAATTCTCGCTGTCCCACCGGGTGGGGGCACACCGTGACCTCGCCCCTCTGTTTGCACCCTGTCAGGGAGACGCCCCCTATAGCATGTTATCTCTACAGATAGCGGAGTCTGCGGTTAAGTAGTAACGGAGGGAGGCGTTGTCCTGTACAACCCCGATATTCTCCAGTTGATAAAGGGGAAATGGACCTGAGTCTCATGTGACTATAGGGATCATCAAGACAATTCCCACTCCCGCAGCTGTGCCCATCTGGCAGTTTGGGATCGCTGGGTATACTCTGGTTAGTCCCTTCAGAGTGCAGTTATCCAGTGTCCCCTCCAGCTTGGCTAGCTGAGCCAGATGTGAGCTGTCTATCCAGTCTGGTACCTCCCCCCTTTGGATCTGATCGAGGTTGTGTCGTATCTGCCCTACCATCCACACACCATAAGCGTGACAGAGTTGCCCTTGTCGGAGCTTTCCGGCATCTTCCTTTTCTCTGTCAATTAGACGATTAATTGTTTTGGCATGTGTCTCGATTACTGAAATTCTATCTAACTGTATCTCTATGCCTTCCCTTCCTAGGTCGGCTTGGTCTTTCTGATTCTGCTCTGCCCACTCTAACAGTTCCTTCATCACCTCTTTAAGTTGTTCCACCTTTTCATTCAACCCTTGTATATCCAGTGAGTTTACTATGGAGATCCCGGTATTAAAACCGGTAGCCGCGTCACTAATTATTCCCCTCTTATGCCTATGCACCTGCTCTTGTCCTCGGAACCTACTGGCACCCATGGCATCGGCAGCCTGCTGCATTACAACCTTACTTAATACACTATACATCTTCCTTGCCTGTTCTGTACAATACTCCGGCATTTGTATGCCTGAAATATTGATCAGAACAGACACAATTCCATGCTTAACATTATGCGTTAAAATAAGTTCTGTCCTCGCTCCAGTCCTTGGCTGCTGGGATGCATATCCCATCAGTCAAATTAAACAAGATCCCATAGTTTGGGTAAGTGTGTCTTTCCTGCATTTGCTGCATCCCCCGTAGTCCATCCGGGTTATCTGATGCTTGTATGAGTGTCGAGATCCCTAGTATCATGCTACAGAGCTGAACTGGCCACTGTGATTACATCTCAGTGAGTGTTTTATCTGCAAACTTTAAACAGATCCTGGTCGTCACCAGGTATTAGGTTCTGGTCTACTCCTCTTTTATCCATGCATGTCGAGGTCACTCTGTGAAATCGGAGGTAAGGTTAGGTTGGGTTTGTGGACTACACTTACCCACTGTGGGGTACATTGACTCTACTGCCATAGGTGATGGTGCTGTGGCTGAGCACTGCACTATCCGTCTGGTCCCATTTTCTTTTTAATCTCTTCCAGCTTATTTATCTTAGCTTTTAACTCTTGAATTTGTTTTGTTTGAGTATCTTTCTTTATTGTATCAGGCAAGTATTATTACATAGACTAGTTCCATTTTATTTTTTATCCTGACTATCCCACCATTTCCTTTATCTGTCAGGTGAGTCTTTATTCTATTAAGAAATCCAAATTAATAATGTCCAGTATAAAACAGCTGTCAATGGAAAGGGTTAACTCCTTTACAGGTTTGCAAGAAGGCCTGATGTCATTAGCGTAATCATCCGAATTTTGTTTTTTTTTAAGTCTTTGTGCCTTCCAAACTTGCTTAGAAATTAGGAATCTGTTAAAACAGCAGAACTCATTAGTAAAGCTGTCATAATAAAAGTATTCTCATCAGGAAAGACAGCATTTTAGATTAAACTCCAATTTTTTCTTAACTTCTAATTCAAGTACTTGCCAAAGATTTTTTTTAATTGATTTAAAACGAGACCACACATTTTCAATAGCTATTTTGTTTACTGAAATCCAATTTTCACACAAGCTGTACACATTCCAAAATTTCGGGTTTTTTTTTTACGGTCCCATTCACTGAGCAAATCTTGTGTTTTGTTTCTTTCTCTGTTGTGTTCGCATAGGTTAGATCTTTTCTCCTCGTTATTTTCAAAACCCTCCTGCTTGCTAAGACTGTTCGGGACTTTTCTTGATAAACAACGTCTATTCTGGAAATCTTTTCAAACTGCAGTGAAACTTTATCGTAAATTAAAATCATTATCAATGGAGAGTGTCTTTTACCTCTTTCAAAATGTTTTCAATTAAACCAATATCTTTTTCACAGCCAATATCTTTTTTTTTCAGCACCTATTTAGTACGTTACATCTTTTTTTCAGATCTCCTTTCTTCAAGTTAGGTTTTGTATTTTACACAGAGGGCTCGTATCTCGGTAAATTTGTTAATTTAAAATCATCAGACAATCGAAGACACTTTTTCTTTCAAATTCGTTCAATTTGTTTTCTTTCAAGGCTGCGTCCTTATCTTTTTTTTGTCTTTTCCATAACTAGAATGGAGTCTAGCATGTAGGCTTTGAGAGTTTCTTTTCGTTATCTCAAATGTTCCAGTTTCAAGGTCGTTACAATGTCCTTTTTTCTAAACTGCTAAAGCTTGCCATTTTAACATCAGATTTAATTTAATATTTTTTTAGTTTGAATCTATCTCAGTATTTTGCTGTGCCTTCTCTTAATATCTCAAAATCCCAATTCAAATTTTGTAATGCCAATCTCTTATTTAAAACTCTTTTTACTGAACTAGAAGCTTTCGCGTCAAGGTCTTACACAAAGGAAAATGGCAGCCTACTTCCCCAGCCCGCATCCTTGAGAGGTCCACGCAGGCTTTTTTTTTAAGGCATTCTTTATCTCATTCCTAGACTAAACTTATGTCTTTCAACCCAATGTAATCAATGATTGTGGGTTTTCTTTCGACAAGTAAGTGAGCGTGTCAAATGAATTTTTTTTTAAAACCACCGGGACCATGTATTTTTTTATCTTTTGCTCAACAAACCTATATCCTTTGGGCACTTCCTAGCTCTGTAACTTATCATCCGAATAAATCCACACTTGCGTTTCTAACTTAAAACTTCCTACATACAGGACAACACTACAAAGGGTTTAAACAAAAACTTTCACTCGGTCTGAAAAAGTGGGTGGAGCTAAAACAAACGGACAGCTCCACCACTTTTCCAAACAGGCTTTCAGACACATGAAAAATTCATTCCGTAGTCAAAAAAAATCACTCAAGCACTCTCGCTCAAAGACAGACATTCACAAAAGTCTCTTTTCATTCAACAAAGCTTATTGTTTGGCCGACTCTATTTTTTTGGATCCATACATCACTTAAGATTTTCTTCTTCTAAATTAATAAGTGATGATAGATTAATACATGATTGATTTACTTTCTCTGTTAATTTTACGTGGGCTCGAAGAGCCTTTTCTATTACTTTCTTTTGTTTCTCCGCCAGGTGGCGGGTAAGGGACTTTTCTGGCCCCCGCTCGAGTTTTGTTGTTATACTGGCCATGTTTAGAACTTAGTATAGTTAGAGGTCTAACTCTGAGGTCCGCTATTACCTGTTCGACTTGTAGTCAGACCATCTCACTTCCAGTGGTCCGCACCCTAGCTCGACTTGTAGGAGGCTGTTTCGTAGCTATTAAATTTAGTTAGGTAGCCCGTTAAAGGTTGGGGATAGTTGGAGGTCTAATTATCAGAGGTCCGCACCCCAGCTCGACTTGTAGGAGGCTGTTTCTATCCACTATCAGGTTACGAATCTGCTATTACACAAACTCGCGCAATTCTTAAAACGCGAATAAGCAATTGCAATTCCCGCAGTGGTCTATACCCCCCCCCCCCCCCCCAAACGAGCTGAGTCCATGATCGGATCAGATTAAATGGCAGAGCAGGCTCGAGGGGCCAAATGGCTGACTCCTGCTCCTATTTATGTTCTAGTGTTTGCGGAGGATGGAAAAGGGGAGGCCAGCCAGGTAGAGCGTCCAGTCTGGAGCACGAGTATTAATGTCTGTCTTTCTGCCCTCAGGCACCCTGGGAGACATCTCAAAGTATGTCGTGGACCTCACCGACCCCGCCGAAGTCTCCGATTACTTCGCCTTGAACTTCACGTCAGCCACGTGCCTCACCGCCTCCGTGCTGAAGGCCTTCCCCGAGCGGGAGAACCTAGGCCGGACGATCATCAACATCAGCTCGCTCTGCGCCATCCAGCCGTTCAAATCGTGGTCGCTGTACTGCGCGGGGAAAGCTGCCCGGGAGATGATGTTCCGCGTCCTGGCAGCGGAAGAGCCCGACGTCAGGGTGCTGAACTACGCCCCGGGTAAGGCGCTGAGGGCAACTCTCCACTTCACAGTACAATCGTAGTGATTCGAGGTGTGGAAGGAGGCCATTTCGGCCCATCGTGTCCGCACCGGCCAATAGAGCTACCCGGCCTAATCCCACTTTCCAGCTCTCGGTCCGTAGCCCTGTCGGTTACGGCACTTCAGGTTCACATCCACGTACTTGTTAAATGCGGTGAGGGTTTCTGCCTCTACCAACCTTTCAGGCAGTAGTTCCAGACCCCCACCATCCTCTGGGTGAAGCAATTTCTCCTCAAATCCCCTCTAAACCCGCCCCCCCCCAATTACTTTAAACCTATTTCCCCTGGTTGATGACCCCAATGCTAAGGGAAACAGGTCCTTCCTATCCACTCTATCTAGGCCCCTCTTAATTTTATCGATGTCACTTTTTGTACTGCACTTTTTTTGACAGACATGTGCCCTGTCAAGCTCTGTCCCCCTACTGGCCCCGAATCATTCCATGCACGTGGTGCCGAGAAGGAGGACCTGAGGCTCAGACTCTTTCCCCCGCGCCCCCCCCCCCCCCTCCTCCGGCTGGTGTGGAGTCAAGCATGGCCTGCGATTGGGGGAGGGGGGGAAGAGAGAGAGAGAGAGACACGAGTGGGGGGTGGATCAGAGGGGAGAGAGGGAACTCCGGGAAGACGAATAATGTTCTTCCAACCCCCTACAAGGGACATTGTTGGTGTGGATGATATCCAGAAGTCATCACACTGTCACTATTCACCGTACCCAATAAAGCTGTTAACAATCTGTATACAATGCTTGCCCCATCTATGGTGGGGAGGTGGGTCGGGATGGGGGGCGGTGGAGGATGCACTTGTGCTTGGGTAAGGCACTTCGGCTGGAGGAGGCATGCACTTGGACTTGGGTAAGGCACTTCGGCTGGAGGAGGCATGCACTTGGACTGGGGTAAGGGACTTTGGCTGGCCCTTGATGTCTTCTGGGGAGCTCTGTCCTCTGTCGCTACAGGAAGTCAAAGTGGATCGAGATACAATTTGCAAAGTCAGTGAGACTTTGGGATGGGCGGTTCCAGTTACACATTCCTGGGAAACTTCAGGGTGTGGTTTATCCTCCAAGGGGACCAATCGGAAACAAAGGTGGAACATGGTGGCCATTTTGGCAGTACAAATAAGCATGTTCAAATTTTATACACCTCAATAAGGTGTCCCTCTCAGCCTCCTCTGTTCCAAAGAAAACAGCTCCAGCCTAGCCAATCTGTCCTCATGGCTAAAATTCTCCAGTCCAGGCAACAGACTCGTAAATCTCCTCTGTACCCTCTCTAATGCAATCACATCTTTCCTGTAATGTGGTAACCAGGACTGCACACAGTACTCCAGCTGTGGCCTAACCAGTGTTTTATACAGTTCAAGCATAACCTCCATGCTCTTGCCTTTATTAGCCGAGGCATAGAATATAAGTATTCCGTATGCCTTCTTGACCACCTTATCTGCCTGGCCTGCTACCTTCAGGGATCTGTCGACCTGCACTCCAGGGTCCCTCTGTTCCTCTACACTTCTCATATCCTACCATTTATTGTGTATTCCCTTGCCTTGTTAGCCCTCCTCAAATGCATTACCTCTCACAGGGGTTACGGTAGCATAGTGGTTATGTCACTGGACGAGTAATCCGGAGGCCTGGACAAATGATCCGGAGACATTAAGTTCATAAATTCCCCAGCTGCCTCTGGTGAGATTAACTTCAGTTAATTAAATAAATCTCGAATTCATCATTACTAGTGTTAGTAATGATGAAACTACCGGATTGTTGTAAAAACCCATCTGGTTCACTAATGTCCTGTAGGGAAGGAGATCTGCCGTCCTTACCCGGTCTGGGCCTGTGTGTGACTCCAGACCCACAGCAATGTGGTTGACTCTTAACTGCCTTCTGAAATGGCCCAGCGAGACGCTCATTTGTATTTAAGAAGGCGGCTCACCACCACCTTCTCAAGGGGCAATTAGGGATGGGCAATAAATGCCGGCCTTGCCAGCGACGCCCACAAATCCCATGAAGTATTTAAAAAAAAAAAATGCTTCTCTGGATTGAATTCCATTTGCCCACCTGACCAGTCCATTGATATTTTCCTGCAATCTACAGCCTTCTTCCTCATTATCAGCCATATAGAAAATGATTGTATCATCTGCAAACTTCGTAATCATTCTCCCTACATTGAAGGGCTGGACTTTTGGCTTTTAGGATTTCGGGGCGGGAATGACGACGGGGCGGTCCTGATACCGCCCGGGAACAGTTTGCGCCTCAGTCAGCAAAATTGGGCAGCTGGGCCCAGAGTGTGGGGCGGAGCGCTAAGGGAGGCGTTACACACCTCTCTCAGGGCGCCAGGCCGGCTGAGCAACTGGAAATCCCGAGCTAAACAGCCGGCCTCGGAGCGCCGTGAGAGAAAAAACCTGACAATCAAACACCAAAATCATTCGCAATACATAGCGCACGCTACCACTATATATATATCTCAAAAGAAAAGGGAAGAACCAATCACATTTACCAGAGGTGGACATTACTCGCCTCACTGCAGCCGGTATAGGTCGGGCCGCCCGCTTTCACAGGCGGTCCCAGCAAGAGGCGCTGCGGGACGCTACGGGTCCGGGGGGGGGGCGGGGGGGGGGCGGGGGGCAGTCAAAAATCGAGTCGCAACCAGGGGGCGTTGCACACCGGCTCATCTCTCCCGGGTGATGATGCTCCGTGCCCCCCCCCCCCGTCTCCCGAAACCGGCCCCGAAAGCCCTGGCAGGGTACTGGAAGCTGGCTGCCCGCCTGGAAGCGCTCTCCGCCGCCATTGCTGTCCCTCTGGGGCGACAACAGAGGCGGTCAGCACCGGAAAATCCAGGCCCAAATCATTGCTATGTAGCACAAAAAGCAAGGGACCGAACACTGAGCCCTGTGGAACCCCACTGGATACAACCTTCCAGTCACGAAAGCACCCATCAACCATTACCCCTTTGCTTCCTGCCTCTGAGCCCATTTTGCATCCAACTTGCCACTTTGCCCTGGATCCCGTGGGCTTTTGCAGTGAGGTTGACTCACTGGGTCACACACTGAGGTTTGTTCTCTGGGACTACTAACTCAACCTGCTGAAAGCAGAACTGGGAAGGAAATAATTAGGGAGCCGAAATTCGGTTTCTGACGCCACCCGTTAACGCCGGAGAGGGGGCGGCTAACGTCCGGCTAAGTCCTTGCCGTCGGCGGCGACCGGATTCCTGTGCTCACGGGAGATTGAGTTGGCCGGTGGGGATGGTGTCGAGGTGTACTGCTGCGCGCTCAGCCGCCACCCGCGCGGTGACATCATCGAGCGTGCGGCGCCCCCTTGCCGCCACCGCTGTGATATTCGGTGAGTACGGTGGCCTTTCCAGCAGGCGTCCATACCGCCTGGGAAAGGTGTCGGGACATCGGGTGTCCCGGGGCAGGGGCATTCTGGGATCCAGGCCAGTCGTTGTGTTTGGTTTTTTTTCGCATTTAGCTCTTGCTAGGAGCTATGGATATCATGTACAACGCCCTCTAGCTAGGAGCTATAGGGAGCTGTATTGAGAGAGAGGGTCTGTGAAGGAACACTATTCTCATCATAGTCAGTCCCTCGAATGAGGATGACTTGCTTCCACACCAAAAGGGACGAGGTCACAGATGTTTCAATGAAGGCCTGAGTGTGGATTTTTTTTAAGGTGGGGTGACCGTTGCACACCAGCCACCACACGGGCTTGACAGAGCTCGGCCTTTATCCAGTGGCGACGACTGCTCTCTGCTGCACGGACCAAGTGCGCACAGGTAGCGCAGTGTGGGCTGGCCCCGTGCTGCCTCTGGGCCCACTGCTCTCCTGGGCCCCGTGCCCTCATTCGCCTCACCTCCGCCACGATCTCTCGCCGCACCTCCGACACGATCTCTCGCCGCACCTCCGCCACGAACACACACCGAATCCCAGCCACGATCCCTCGTCGCCCCGCCGCCTCGATCTCGCGCCGCACCTCTGCCACGACCTCCCCGCTCCTCTGCTTCACCTGGGCCCCGTCGATGCTCCTGCCCACGCTCCAAACGGTGACCTGGGTCCTGATGACATCACCCAGTCGCCCACCTCGAAGCCGTCACAAACCTGGAGCCGCTCGCGCTGGAAGTGGTATGTTGTTTTATGGCTCGACCTGCGGAGCTGTTCTCTCACAGGTCGAGGGTGGGGGGGTGGGGTCACCACTAACCTGAGGAGTGAATTCCACACCTCGCAACTCTGCATGAAGTTTCTCCTTCCCTGTTCTAAATCTCTTGCATTTAATCTTGTACCTACGGCCCTTCAACAAGAAACAGTCTGTCTCAATCTATGCAACACTATTTTAAGCTCCACATGGCTGTCTGAGATCTCCCAAATGAATAAGAGTTAAGTTGAACTAAGCGTGTTCAAAAGTGTTAGAGTTATAAAATACAAACGGGACAGTAGGGAGGTGTGGGTGTGAGTGAGGGAAAGTGTCAAACTTTTCTTTTTCATTTTGTTTTACTCGTGTGCCGGCAGCCGACTGTGGAAATTCAGTCGGCCTCCTGAGCTCCCACCCCATTAGAGCTCGGTTGAGTGTGCAGTGCCACTTTTAGCGCTGCTCTCTCATCTTTGGGCAGCAAAACTGAATTTTTCAGTTTGAGGCGACACCTACTGCCCAGCGCTAAAATCAGTGCTCAGCCAGTGTCACCGCCTGGCGTTAAAATCATCATCATCATAGCCAGTCCCTCGGAATCGAGGAAGACTTGTTTCCACTCTTAAAATGAATCCTTAGGTGGCTGAACTATCCAATACGAGAACCACAATGTCTGTCACAGGTGGGACAGACAGTGGTTGAGGGAAAGGGAGGGTGGGACTGGTTTGCCGCACGCTCCTTCCGCTGCCTGCTCTTGATTTCTGCATGCTCTCGGCGACGAGACTCGAGGTGCTCGGCGCCCTCCCGGATGCACTTCCTCCACTTGGGGCGGTCTTTGGCCAGGGACTCCCAGGTGTCGGTGGGGATGTTGCACTTTATCAGGGCGGCTTTGAGGGTGTCCTTGAAACGTTTCCTCTGCCCACCTGGGGCTCGCTTGCCGTGTAGGAGTTCCGAGCAGAGCGCTTGCTTTGGGAGTCTCGTGTCAGGCATGCAGACAATGTGGCCCTCCCAGCGGAGCTGATCGAGTGTGGTCAGTGCTTCGATGCTGGGGATGTTGGCCTGATCGAGAACACTGACGTTGGTGCGTCTGTCCTCCCAGGGGATTTGCAGGATCTTGTGGAGACATAGTTGGTGGTATTTCTCCAGCGAGTTAAAATCGTCGCTAAGCCGGTTTCACCGCCTCAAAACCGGCGGGACCGGATTTCAACCCCTTACTGTGGAAGCCTTGAGGACATAATCTAAGTTGACACTCCCAGAGCAGTGCTGAGGGAGTGCCGCACTGCCGGAGGTGCCGTATTTCAGATGAGACGTTAAACCGAGGGCCCCGTCTGCCTCCTCAGCTGGATGTAAAAGATCCCATGGCGCTATTTCAAAGAGGAGTAGGGGAAAGTTATGCTCGGTGTCCTGGCCAATATTTATCCCTCAACCAACATCACTACAAATATAGATTATCTGGTCATTATCACATTGCTGTTTGTGGGAGCTTGCTGTGTGCACAATAGGCTGTGGCATTTCCCCACATTACAAAAGTGACTATACTTCCAAAGTAAAGTTGCGGTGAAGCACTTTGGGAAGTCCTGAGGTGTTGAAAAGCGCTATATAAATGCAAGTTCATTCTTTCTTCGTGGGGAGAGGATTTACATTGAGCCATGTTCCATTTTAACTTATGCTAGAGGTTATAAAAACATAGAAAATAGGTGCAGGTGTAGGTCATTCGGCCCTTCGAGCCTGCACCACCATTCAATAAGATCATGGCTGATCATTCACCTCAGTATCCCATTCCTGCTTTCTCTCCATACCCCTTGATCCTTTTAGCCGTAAGGGCCATATCTAACTCCCTTTTTGAATATATCTAACGAACTGGCCTCAACAACACTCTGCGGTAGAGAATTCCACAACTCTCTGAGTGAAGAAGTTTCTCCTCATCTTGGTCCTAAATGGCTTACCCCTTATCCTTAGACTGTGACCCCTGGTTATGGACTTCCCCAACATTGGGAACATTCTCTCTGCATCTCACCTGTCCAGTTCCGTCAGAATTTTATATGTTTCTATGAGATCCCCTCTCATCCTTCTAAACCCCAGTGAATACAGGCCCAGTCGATCCAGTCTCTCCTCATATGTCAGTCCTGCCATCCCGGGAATCAGTCTGGTGAACCTTCGCTGCACTCCCTCAATAGCAAGAACGTCCTTCCTCAGATTAGGAGACCAAAACTGAACACAATATTCTAGGTGAGGCTCACCAAGTACAACTGCAGTAAGACCTCCCTGCTCCTATAATCAAATTCCCTAGCTATGAAGGCCAACATGCCATTTGCCGCCTTCAATGCTTGCTGTACCTGCATGCTAACTTTCAATGACTGATGTACCATGACACCCAGGTCTCGTTGCACCTCCCCTTTTTCTAATCTGCCGCCATTCAGATAATAATCTGCCCTTGTGTTTTTGCCACCAAAGTGGATAACCTCACATTTATCCACATTATACTGCATCTGCCATGCATTTGCCCACTCACCTAATCTGTCCAAGTCACCCTGCAGCCTCTTAGCATCCTCCTCACAGCTCACCCAGCATAGTGTCATCTGCAATCTTGGAAATATTACACTCAATTCCTTCATCTAAATTATTAATGTATATTGTAAATAGCTGGGGTCCCAGCACTGAGCCCTGCGTCACCCTACTAATCACAGCCTGCTATTCTGAAAAGGACCTGTTTATCCCCACTCTGCTTCCTGTCTGCCAACCAGTTCTCTATCCACGTCAGTACATTACCCCCAATACCATGTGCTTTAATTTTGCACACCAATCTCTTGTGTGGGACCTTGTCAAAAGCCTTTTGAAAGTCCAAATATGCCACATCCACTGGTTCTCCCCTGTCCACTCTACTCGTTAAATCCTCAAAAAATTCTAAAAGATTTGTCAAGCATGATTTCCTTTTCGTAAATCCATGCTGACTTGGACCGATCCTGTCACTGCTTTCCAAATGCGCTGCTATTTCATCTTTAATAATTGATTCCAACATTTTCCCCACTACTGATGTCAGGCTAACCGGTCTATAATTACCCGTTTTCTCTCTCCCTCCTTTTTTAAACAGTGGTGTTACATTAGTTACCCTCCAGTCCATAGGAACTGATCCAGAGTCGATAGAACTGCTTGAAAAGTATAAAACACCAGTCAGTTCTGGTCACCACATTATAGGAAAGATGTGATTGCATTAGAGAGGGTACAGAGAAGATTTACGAGGATGTTGCCTGGACTGGAGAATTTTAACTGAGGGTAAATTGAACAGGTTAGTGCTGTTTTCTTTGGAACAGAGGAGGCTGATGGGGAGATCTTATTGAGATGTATAAAATTATGAAGGGTCTAGATAGAGTGGATAGAAAGGACCTATTTCCCTTAGCAGCGATGTCATCAAACAGGGGGCATAGATTTAAAGTAATTGCGGGGAGGTTTAAGAACATAAGAACATAAGAAATAGGAGCAGGAGAAGGACATATGGCCCCTCGAGCATGCTCCGCCATTCAATAAGATCATGGCTGATCCGATCATGGACTCAGGTCCACTTCCCTGCCCGCTCCCCATAACCCCTTATCCCCTTATTATTTAAGAAAGTGTCTATTTCTGTCTTAAATTCATTCAATGTCCCGGCTTCCACAGCTCTCTGAGGCAGTGAATTCCACAGATTTACAACCTTCTGAGAGGAGAAATTTCTCCTCATCGCTGTTTTAAATTGGCTGCCCCTTATTCTAAGATTATGCCCTCTAGTTCTAGTCTCCCCCATCAGCGGAAACATCCTCTCTGCATCCACCTTGTCAAGCCCCCTCATAATCTTATACATTTCGATAAGATCACCTCTCATTCTTCGGAATTCCAATGAGTAGAGGCCCAACCTACTCAACCTTTCCTCATAAGTCAACCCCCTCATCCCCGGAATCAATCTAGTGAACCTTCTCTGAACTGCCTCCAAAGCAAGTATATCCTTTTGTAAATATGGAAACCAAAACTGCACGCAGTATTGCAGGTGTGGCCTCACCAATACCCTGTATAACTGTAGCAAGACTTCCCTGCTTTTATACTCCATCCCCTTTGCAATAAAGGCCAAAATATCATTGGCCTTCCTGATCACTTGCCGTACCTGCATACTATCCTTTTGTGTTTCATGCACAAGTACCCCCAGGTCCCGCTGTACTGCGGCACTTTGCAATCTTTCTCCATTTAAATAATAACTTGCTCTTTGAGCAAGAGCTATTAGAGAGGGAACTCAGTACCCTTTCACACTTTCCAACATTATACTCCATCTGCCAAAGTTTTGCGCACTCACTAAGCCTGTCTATGTCCTTTTGCAGTTTAGAGGGGATTTGAGGAGCAATGTCTTCACCCAGAGGGTGGTGGAGGTTGGAACTCACTGCCTGAAAGGGGGGTAGAGGCAGAAACCCTCACCACATTTAAGAAGTACTTGGATGTGCACTTGGATGTGCAGTAACCTACAGGACTACAGACCAAGAGCTGGATTAGGCTGGATAGCTCCTGGTCGGCCGGCGCGAACACGGTGGGCTGAAATGTCTCCAGCCATGCTATAAATGTCGATGATTGTATATAATTACAAGCTGTTGCTGTTATTGGGGATGAACTGGAGCAAGTTTCAATGGGGGAGCATTTGGGAAACTGTGATCACAGTCTGATTAGGTTTAGAGTTGTTATGGAAAATGACAAGGAAAAAAATCAAATGTGAAAATACTCAACTGGAGGAAGGCTAATTTGAGTGAGTTGAAAAGGGATTTGGCCCAGCTGGATTGGAATCAAAGGTTGGCAGTATAAAACAGTATATGAGCAATGGGAGGCCTTCAGAGAGGAAATAGAAGCCCATGGGAATAATGGGGCAGTGGCAGTGTGGATTTGAAATTGGCCCATCTCTCTCCCTGTTTAGACTTGCTACTGGGTCATAGAAACATAGAAAATAGGAGCAGTAGTAGGCCATTTGGCCCTTCGAGCCTGCACCGTCATTCACTATGATCATGGCTGATCCTCCATCTCAATATCATATTCCTGCTTTTTCCTCATACCACTTGATGCCTTTTGTGTCTAGAAATCTATCTATCTCCCTCTTAAATATATTCAGGGACTTGGCCTCCACACCCTTCTGTGGTAGAGAATTCCACAGGTTCATCACCCTCTGAGTGAAGAAATTTCTCCTCATCTTGGCCCTAAATTTCCTACCCCGTATCCTGAGACTGTGCCCCCTTGTTCTCTCTGGCTCCCTGTTTAGAAGGTTACTGAGTTCCCTTGTTCTCTCTGGCACCCTGTTTAGAAGGTTACTGAGTTCCCTTGCTCTCGCTGGCTCCCTGTTTAGAAGGTTACTGAGTTCCCTTGCTCTCGCTGGCTCCCTGTTTAGAAGGTTACTGAGTTCCCTTGTTCTCTCTGGCTCCCTGTTTAGAAGGTTACGGAGTTCCTTTGCTCTCGCTGGCTCCCTGTTTAGAAGGTTACTGAGTTCCCTTGCTCTCGCTGGCTCCCTGTTTAGAAGGTTACTGAGTTCCCTTGTTCTCTCTGGCACCCTGTTTAGAAGGTTACTGAGTTCCTTTGCTCTCGCTGGCTCCCTGTTTAGAAGGTTACTGAGTTCCCTTGCTCTCGCTGGCTCCCTGTTTAGAAGGTTACTGAGTTCCCTTGCTCTCGCTGGCTCCCTGTTTAGAAGGTTACTGAGTTCCCTTGTTCTCTCTGGCACCCTGTTTAGAAGGTTACTGAGTTCCCTTGCTCTCGCTGGCTCCCTGTTTAGAAGGTTACTGAGTTCCCTTGCTCTCGCTGGCTCCCTGTTTAGAAGGTTACTGAGTTCCCTTGTTCTCTCTGGCACCCTGTTTAGAAGGTTACTGAGTTCCCTTGCTCTCGCTGGCTCCCTGTTTAGAAGGTTACTGAGTTCCCTTGCTCTCGCTGGCTCCCTGTTTAGAAGGTTACTGAGTTCCCTTGCTCTCGCTGGCTCCCTGTTTAGAAGGTTACTGAGTTCCCTTGCTCTCGCTGGCTCCCTGTTTAGAAGGTTACTGAGTTCCCTTGCTCTCGCTGGCTCCCTGTTTAGAAGGTTACTGAGTTCCCTCTCTAATAGCTCTTGGTCGGCCGGCGCGGACACGGTGGGCCGATGTGGCCTCGTTGTGCTGTAACTTTCAATGATTCTATGTACTACAGGCCCCCTGGACACCGACATGCAGCGACAAGCTCGGTCGGAAACCGCTGATCCTGAGCTACGGCAGACCTTCACGTCGATGCACCAGCAGGGTCAGCTGGTGGATTGCCGCGACTCCGCCGCGAAGCTGGTGAACATCCTGGTGCGGGATGAGTTTGAGTCCGGTGCACACATCGATTACTATGACCAGTAATCCCCACCCGGCCTCCCGGGGAGACGTTCACTGCTGGCAAGACACGGGCTGTGACGGCGCTGACTGGCCGAAGCTACAATGTACGCATCTGTGAGTGTGCTCACAGGGGAATTCCTCATCGGCGCCATGTCCCGAAACCTCCCTCGGGAGCCGGCGCCTCACCACCTGAGCCTCCTCCGGGAAATCCCTTCCGTGCCTTTCAGTTCTGCGCGGAGGGGATTCCTGTACGGGCTGCTCTTGCACACTCTCTCCACTTTGCCATCCTCGTCTGCCGTCCGGACACGCCATGGCGCACCATCTTGCCGTCCGGAGGAGGCGAGGGTCCCCAATTTCTACGCGGGAGTCCTCCCTTTATTTATTTGGGACTTGGCCTGGAGGGTGGTGCACGGAGCAGTCCCGTGCAATCGGTTTTTAAGTTGGTTCACGGGCTCCCAGGCCGCCTGCAATTTCTGTGGTCTGGAGGAGTCCGCGTTCCATGTCTATGTTCAATGTGCGAGGTTGCAGCCCCTATTCCACTATTTAAAGGAGCTGCTCCTCAAATTCTGTTTGCACTTCAGTCCCAGGCTCCTGATCTTTGGGCACCCTGTGCAGAGGGGAGCGGGCAGGGCGGAAGGCCTCCTCGTAGGACTGCTCCTGGGCACGGCCAAGGGGGCCATCAGCCGGTCCAGGCAGCGGGCGGTCGAGGGGGTCGTTCAGCCCGACTGCCTGCCTCTCTTCCGCAGTTACATCCGAGCCAGGGTGTCCCTGGAGATGGAGCACGCGGTGTCCACCGGTACGCTCGCGGCCTTCCCCGAGAGGTGGGCGCCGGAGGGACTGGAGTTTTCCCAATTTTAATTTGATTTAAGTTTACTGTCCAAAGTTTAATTTGTTTAATTCTGTCGGTTTTAGTGCCGACTGCTCCCCCTTTAATCAGGGGGCACTTGTATTAATGTTTCAACTTTAAAATAGTTGTAGAGCTGTTGCATTGGGAGTGGCTTAGCCAGTCACGTGATGTTCTCAAGACTCAATAAACCCCCAGCCAGTTTGATACCACGATGAGGTATGCAGTTGTGAGCCTAATGGATGAACTGTAATGTGTAATGTGATAAAACTTTGCTAATAAACCAACTCGTTCTTAATAGCAATGTGTTGCTATGAATTCTTAAGCAAAGAACCCATGAAGCAAATACATTACAGAAGTCAGCGTTGGTACTCTGGTACAAAAAGGACTCTGATCTGCTCAAAGGGATATTGATCCCAGTGTTGACTTGTGGTGGATAAACTCCACTATCTCTTCCCTCGACAGACGAGACAACCAATCTCTCCCCAGACTCTCAACAGGCTGGTGAACACAATTCAACACATCACCTGTTGCCCAGGGAGGGTAGCAAACAGCCCTCTCAGTTCTGGAGCAAGGAGTTCTAACCAACAGAGCTTGTGTTTCTGTTTCTGTCTGTCTGTTTCTGTCTCTCTTGCTCACTGTGCCTCTCTGTGTTGATGTGTGTGTCTTTCATTCTCAATGACTGTCTCTCCCCCTCGCGCTCTGCCTCGCTCTCCCCCTCGCGCCCCGTCTCGCGCTCTCCCCCTCGCTCTTTCTCTCGCTCTTTCTCTCGCTGTGTGTGTCCTGGGCCAATGTTTATCCCCTAGCAATATTATCTCATGTTTGTGGGAGCTTGCTCCATTAAAAGAAAGTTATGCATTTATATCGTGCCTTTCACCCCCACCGGAGCTCTTTACAGCCAATGAAGTACTTTTGGAATGTAGTCACTGTTGTAATGTGGGAAATGTGTCAGTCAATTTGCACACAGTAAGCTCCCACAAACAGCAATGTGATAAAGACCGGATAATCTGTATTTTTGTTAGCTTGTTTGAGCGATAAATATTGGTCCCAGGACGCCGGGGAGAACTCCCCTACTCTTCTTCGAAATAGTGGCCATGGAATCTTTCACGTCCACCTGAGAGAGCAGATGGGGCCTCGGTTTAACGTCTCACCTGAAAGACAGCACCTCCGACAATGCAGCACTCCCTCAGCACCGCACTGGGAGAGTCAACCTAGATTCATGTGCTCACGTTACTGGAGTGGGACTGTGACTCCATTTCAAAAGTTCTTAATTGACTGTAAAGGCCTTTGGAACAGCCTGAGGCTGTGAAAAGCATGATATAAATGAAATATCTTTCATTACCTGTACCTCTATTGTCTTGTCAGCTGTTACATGGTGGTCCAATTCTGTTTGAAAAATAATAAACCTGGGGTAAAGCCAACTGCTAAGACAAGTTGCGTCCTTATTTAAAGGCTTGAGGCTCGGGAACCATGAAAGGAGTGGAGAGAGAAATCGGGATAAATCTCAAAGTCGTGGTTAGGTGTGGTGAGTGTGGGAGAAGGAGAGACTGCGTCACCTCCCATCTTCCACACTCTGTAAACCTGAGCTCATCGAACACTGCTGCTACGTCTCCTAACTCGCACCAAGTCCCCGCTCTCCCATTACCCCTGTGCTCGCTGGCCTACATTGGCTCGTAAGAACATAAGAAATAGGAGCAGGAGTAGGCCATACAGCCCCTCGAGCCTGCTCCGCCATTTCATCATCACAGGCAGTCCCTCGGAATCGAGGAAGACTTGCTTCCACTCTTAACATGAGTTCTTAGGTGACTGAACAGTCCAATACGGGAATTACAGTCTCTGTCACAGGTGGGACAGACAGTGGTTGAGGGAAAGGGTGGGTGGGGAATCTGGTTTGCCGCACGTTCCTTCCACTGCCCGCGCTTGATTTCTGCATGCACTCGGTGATGAGACTCGAGGTGCTCAGCGCCCTCCCGGATGCACTTCCTCCACTTAGGGCGGTCTTTGGCCAGGGACTCCCAGGTGTCGGTGGGGATGTCGTACTTTATCAGGGAGGCTTTGAGGGTGTCATTGTAACGTTTCCTCTGCCCACCTGGGGTTCGTTTGCCGTGAAGGAGTTCCGAGTAGAGCGCTTGCTTTGGGAGTCTCGTGTCTGGCATGCGAACAATGTGGCCCGCCCCTCGCTGCGATGTAGACCGGGGCCTCCTCCTGCGACGTAGACCGGGGCCTCCTCCTGTGACGTAGACCGGGGCCACCTCCTGCGAAGTAGACCGGGGCCTCCTCCTGTGACGTAGACCGGGGCCTCCTCCTGTGACGTAGACCGGGGCCTCCTCCTGTGACGTGGACCGGGGCCTCCTCCTGCGACGTAGACCGGGGCCTCCTCCTGTGGTGTAGACCGGGGCCTCCTCCTGTGACGTAGACCGGGGCCTCCTGCGACATAGATCGGGGCCTCCTCCTGTGACGTAGACCGGGGCCTCCTCCTGTGACGTAGACCGGGGCCTCCTCCTGTGACGTAGACCGGGGCCTCCTGCGACGTAGACGGGGGCCTCCTCCTGCAACGTAGACCGGGGCCTCCTCCTGTGACGTAGACCGGGGCCTCCACCTGCGACGTAGACCGGGGCCTCCTCCTGCGATGTAGACCGGGGCCTCCTGTGACGTAGACCGGGGCCTCCTCCTGTGGTGTAGACCGGGGCCTCCTCCTGTGACGTAGACTGGGGCCTCCTGCGACGTAGACCGGGGCCTCCTCCTGTGACGTACACCGGGGCCTCCTGTGGCGTAGACCGGGGCCTCCTCCTGTGACGTAGACTGGGGCCTCTTCCTGCGGTGTAGACCGGGGCCTCCTGTGGCGTAGACCGGGGCCTCCTCCTGTGACGTAGACTGGGGCCTCTTCCTGCGGTGTACACCGGGGCCTCCTGTGGCGTAGACCGGGGCCTCCTCCTGTGGTGTAGACCGGGACCTCCTCCTGTGACGTAGACTGGGGCCTCCTGCGACGTAGACCGGGGCCTCCTCCTGTGACGTACACCGGGGCCTCCTGTGACGTAGACCGGGGCCTCCTGCCAAGTAGACCGGGGCCTCCTCCTGTGACGTAGACCGGGGCCTCCTGTGACGTAGACCGGGGCCGCCTCCTGTGACGTAGACCGGGGCCTCCTCCTGTGACGTAGACCGGGGCCTCCTCCTGTGACGTAGACCGGGGCCTCCTCCTGTGACGTAGACTGGGGCCTCTTCCTGCGGTGTAGACCGGGGCCTCCTGTGACGTAGACCGGGGCCTCCTCCTGCGACGTAGACCGGGACCTCCTGCGACGTAGACCGGGGTCTCCTGCGACGTAGACCGGGGCCTCCTCCTGTGACGTAGACCGGGGCCTCCTCCTGCGATGTAGACCGGGGCCTCCTCCTGTGACGTAGACCGGGGCCTCCGCCTGAGACGTAGACCGGGGCCTCCTCCTGCGACGTAGACCGGGGCCTCCTCCTGCGACGTAGACCGGGGCCTCCTCCTGCGACGTAGACCGGGGCCGCCTCCTGCGACGTAGACCGGGGCCTTCTCCTGTAGACCGGGGCCTCCTCCTGCGACGTAGACCGGGGCCTCTTCCTGCGACGTAGACCGGGGCCTCCTCCTGCGACATAGACCGGGGCCTCCTCCTGCGACGTAGACCGGGGCCTCCTCCTGCGACGTAGACCGGGGCTTCCTCCTGCGACGTAGACCGGGGCTTCCTCCTGCGACGTAGACCGGGGCCGCCTCCTGCGACGTAGACTGGGGTCTCCTGTGATGTAGACCGGGGCCTCCTGCTGTGGTGTAGACCGGGGCCTCCTCCTGCGACGTAGACCGGGGCCGCCTCCTGTGACATAGACCGGGGCCTCCTCCTGTGACGTAGACCGGGGCCTCCTCCTGTGACGTAGACCGGGGCTTCCTCCTGCGACGTAGACCGGGGCTTCCTCCTGCGACGTAGACCGGGGCCTCCTCCTGCGACGTAGACTGGGGCCTCCTGTGATGTAGACCGGGGCCTCCTGTGATGTAGACCGGGGCCTCCTGCTGTGGTGTAGACCGGGGCCTCCTCCTGCGACGTAGACTGGGGCCTCCTCCTGCGACGTAGACCGGAGCCTCCTCCTGCCACGTAGACCGGGGCCTCCTCCTGTGACGTAGACCGGGGCCTCCTGTGACGTAGACCGGGGCCGCCTCCTGTGACGTAGACCGGGGCCTCCTCCTGTGACATAGACCGGGGCCTCCTCCTGTGACGTAGACCGGGGCCTCCTCCTGTGACGTAGACCGGGGCCTCCTCCTGTGATGTAGACTAGGGCCTCCTCCTGTGACGTAGACCGGGGCCTCCTCCTGCGGTGTAGACCGGGGCCTCCTGCGACGTAGACCGGGGCCTACTCCTGCGATGTAGACTGGTGCCTCCTCCTGCGACGTAGACCGGGGCCTCCTGCGACGTAGACCGGGGTCTCCTGCGACGTAGACCGGGGCCTCCTCCTGTGACGTAGACCGGGGCCTCCTCCTGCGATGTAGACCGGGGCCTCCTCCTGCGACGTAGCCCGGGGCCTCCTCCTGTGACGAAGACCGAGGTCTCCTCCTGCGACGTAGACCGGGGCCTCCTCCTGCGAGGTAGACCGGGGCCTCCTCCTGCGACGTAGACCGGGGTCTCCTCCTGCGACGTAGACCGGGGCCTCCTCCTGCGACGTAGACCGGGGCCTTCTCCTGTAGACCGGGGCCTCCTCCTGCGACGTAGACCGGGGCCTCCTCCTGTGACGTAGACCGGGGCCTCCTCCTGCGATGTAGACCGGGGCCTCCTCCTGTGACGTAGACCGGGGCCTCCTCCTGAGACGTAGACCGGGGCCTCCTCCTGCGACGTAGACCGGGGCCTCCTCCTGCGACGTAGACCGGGGCCTCCTCCTGCGACGTAGACCGGGGCCTTCTCCTGTAGACCGGGGCCTCCTCCTGCGACGTAGACCGGTGCCTCCTCCTGCGACGTAGACCGGGGCCTCCTCCTGCGACGTAGACCGGGGCCTCCTCCTGCGACGTAGACCGGGGCCTCCTCCTGCGACGTAGACCGGGGCTTCCTCCTGCGACGTAGACCGGGGCTTCTTCCTGCGACGTAGACCGGGGCCTCCTCCTGCGACATAGACTGGGGCCTCCTGTGATGTAGACCGGGGCCTCCTGTGATGTAGACCGGGGCCTCCTGCTGTGGTGTAGACCAGGGCCTCCTCCTGCGACGTAGACTGGGGCCTCCTCCTGCGACGTAGACCGGGGCCTCCTGCTGTGGTGTAGACCGGGGCCTCCTCCTGTGGTTTAGACCGGGGCCTCCTCCCGCGACGTAGACCGGAGCCTCCTCCTGCGACGTAGACCGGGGCCTCCTCCTGCGACGTAGACCGGGGCCTCCTGCGACGTAGACCGGGGCCTCCTCCTGTGGTTTAGACCGGGGCCTCCTCCTGCGACGTAGACCGGGGCCTCCTCCTGTGATGTAGTCCGGGGCCTCCTCCTGTGGTATAGACCGGGGCCTCCTCCTGCGACGAAGACCGGGGCCTCCTCCTGCGACGTAGACCGGGGCCTCCTCCTGCGACGAAGACCGGGGCCTCCTCCTGCGACGTAGACCGGGGCCTCCTCCTGCGACGTAGACCGGGGCCTCCTCCTGCGACGTAGACCGGGGCCTCCTCCTGTGGTATAGACCGGGGCCTCCTCCTGCGACGTAGACCGGGGCCTCCTCCTGCGACGTAGACCGGGGCCTCCTCCTGCGACGTAGACCGGGGCCTCCTGCGACAGCCTGGAACTGGTGATTGGGAACACCACCAGCGGCGGAGATGGGCCTCTCCTCCCCGATGACGGCTGGACCTCCTGCGGCGACAGGCAAGCTCCTCCTCAACGGCGACGCGACGACTGGGACTCTCCTGCCCCACTAGTGACCTGGCCTCTTCTCCCCCTCCAACACACGCTGAGCATCATGGCTATGACCCCCCTGACCTTCCACTCTGAACCTCAGTGGGCCACTGACCCTCCTAATGCCTGCACCCAACCAAGCCTCGGGCCACCTACCACCAAGGGCGCTACTCAGCGCCGAGCCGGCGGCCAAAATCTCGCCGTAGACAGCTAGGCTCATACAGCAGTGCCTGGTCTCCAGTTGTCGTGGACCCCCTTGCCACTAGACCAAGACCTTGCTCAGCTAAGCCCGTGTGGTAGCTGGTGTGCCACAGCCACCCCACGTTAAAAGAACTCACGCACAGGCATCTTCCACTCCTCTAACATGAAGTTCAGGACCTGGAACGTCAGGACTCTCATAGACAACTCCAACAGCGACAGGCCGGAAGGCCGCACCGACATAGTCGCCCGGGAACGTAGACACTTTGATATCGACATCGCCGTCCGAAGCGAAACCCAGTGGGCAGGGAAAGGCCAGCTCAAGGAACAAGGTGGAGGTTGCACCTTCTTCTGGAATGGGAAACCAGAAGAAGAACGCCGCCTCCACAGAGTCGGCTTCGCCATCGAAAACGAGCTGGTCGACCGCCTCACAGACTCCCCCTGTGGGGTTAACGAACGCCTCATGATTCTTCGACTCACCCTATCCCGGAACCAGTGCTCCTCCTGCGACAAAGACCAGGGCCTCCTCCCCCATTTAATACGATCATGGCTCATCCGATCATGGCTCATCCAATCATGGACTCAGGTCCGCTTCCCTGCCCGCTCCCAAAGGCTCCTGGTCTGGCAACACCTTGATTTAGAAATTCTTATCCTTGTCTTCAAATGCCTCCATAGCCTCGCTCCCTCCCTCTCTCTCTAGTCTCCTCTAGCCCCATGACTCTCCGAGATCTCTACGCTCCTCCAATTCTCGCCTCTTGCGCATCCTCGATTTTAATCGCTCCACTATTGGCGGCCCTTAAGGCTCTTAGCTCTGGAATTCCCTCGCTCAAACTCTATGCCTCTGTATCTCTCTCTCCTACTTTAATGCAGTCTTTAAAACCTACTTCTTTGATCAGGCTTTTGCTAAACTGCCCTAATATGTGGCTCAGTACCAAATTTTGTTTGATAATCACTCCTGTGAAGCACCTTAAGCATATTAAACATAGAAACATAGAAAATAGGTGCAGGAGTAGGCCATTCGACCCTTCGAGCCTGCACCACCATTCAATAAGATCATGGCTGATCATGCAACTTCAGTACCCCTTTCCTGCTTTCTCTCCATACACCTTGATTCCTTTAGCTGTAAGGGCCACATCTAACTCTCTTTTGAATATATCTAATGAACTGGTCTCAAAAGTTTTCTGTGGTAGAGAATTCCACAGGTTCACAATTCTCTGAGTGAAGAAGTTTCTCCTCATCTCGGTCCTAAATGGCTTACCCCTTATCCTTAGACTGTGACCCCTGGTTCTGGACTTCCCCAACATCAGGAACATTCTTCCTGCATCTAACCTGTCCAGTCCTGTCAGAATTTTATATGTTTCTATGAGATCCCCTCTCATTCTTCTAAACTCCAGTGAATACAGGCCCAGTCGATCCAGTCTTTCTTCATATGTCAGTCCCGCCATCCCGGGAATCAGTCTGGTGAACCTTCGCTGCACTCCCTCAATAGCAAGAACGTCCTTTCTCAGATTAGGAGACCAAAACTGAACACAATATTCCAGGTGAGGCCTCACCAAGGCCCTGTACAACTGCAGTAAGACCTCCCTGCTCCTATACTCAAATCCCCTCGCTATGAAGGCCAACATACTATTTGCCTTCTTCACCGCCTGCTGTATCTGTATGCCAACTTTCAATGACTGATGTACCATGACACCCAGATCTCGTTGCACCTTCCCTTTTACTAATATATAAATGAAAGTTATTGTTGTTCGATGACCTGGATAGTGGTGTTGGGGGTGTGATCAAAAAGTTTGCAGATGGTGCTAAAATTTGAGCTCATTTTAAAACTAGAGTACATTGGTGATGCCACACCTGGAATACTGCGTGCAGTTTTAGTCCCCGTATTTAAGGAAGGATATACTTACTGTTCAGAGAATATTCGCAAGGTTGATTCTAGAGATGAGGGGGTTGATTTATGAGGAAAGGTTAAGTAGGTTGAGCCTCTACTCATTGGAGTTCAGAAGAATGAGAAATGATCTTATTGAAACATATAAGATAATGAGGGGGCTCGACAAGGTGGATGTAGAGAGGGTATTTTCACTCATAGAGGAAACTAGAACTAGGGGACATAGTCTCAGAATAAGGGGCCACCCATTTAAAACTGAGATGAGGAGGAATTTCTTCTCTCAGAGGGTTGTAAATCTGTGGAATTCTCTGCCCCAGAGAGCTGTGGAGGCTGGATCACTGAATATATTTAAGGCGGAGATAGACAGATTTTTAAGCGATAAGGGAGTAAAGGGTTATGGGGAGTGGGCAGGGAAGTGGAGCTGAGTCCCTGATCAGATCAGCCATGATTTTATTGAATGGCGGAGCGGGCTCGAGGGGCAAAATAGCCTAATCCTGCTCCTATTTCTTATGTTCTTATTCTGCTCCAAAGAAATGTAGATGTGCGAGGGCAAGGGGCTTTGAACCTAGATACCAGTGTCATGCATGTAGGTCAGACCAGCACAGACTATACTGATCATTTACAGGGGTCGATACTGAAAGCGGTTGAAAGAGAAAAGGATCGAGGTGTTACTGTGCACAGATCATTCAAGTTTCACAATCGCTGTGGAGAAGTCATAGCCAAATCAAACAGCATATGGATTGTTTCAATAGATCAGGGAGCAGTAGCCTAGCTGTTATATCACTGGTCTAGTAATCCCGAGGTCTGGACAAATGATCCGGAGACATGAGTTCAAATCCCTCCACGGCAGCTGTGGGAATTTACATTCAGTTAATTAAATAGATCTGGAATATCTCCATCATTAATGGTGACATTGAAGCTCCAGATTGTCATACAAACCCCAACTGGTTCACTAACGTTCTTTAGGGAAAGAAATCTGCCATCCTTACCTGGTCTGGCCTATATGTGACTCCAGACTCACAGAAATGTGGTTGATTCTTAACTGCTTCTGAAAAGGCTGAGTAAGCCACTTAGTTGCACTGCTGTATGGCTAGTATATCCATCCTTAGGTAAGGAGACCAAAACTGTACAGAATACTCCAGGTGCGGTCTCACCAGGGCCCTATATAATTGCAGTAAGACGTCTGGAGGAAGGCACTGAGTGTAACGTAGCCAGGTTTGCTGACGATACAAAGATGGGAGGCAAAGTAATGTATGTGGAGGACACAAAAAACCTGCAAAAGGACATAGACAGGCTAAGTGAGTGGGCAAACATTTGGCAGATGGAGTATAAAGTTGGAAAGTGTGAGGTTATGCACTTTGGCAGAAATAAATAGAAGGGCAAGTTATTATTTAACTACGAAAGGATATACTTGCTTTGGAGGCAGTTCAGAGAAGGTTCACTAGGTTGATTCCGGGGATGAGGGGGTTGACTTATGAGGAAAGGTTGAGGAGGTTGGGCCTCTACTCATTGGAATTCAGAAGAATGAGAGGTGATCTTATCAAAATGTGTAAGATTGTGAGGGGGCTTGACAAGGTGGATGCAGAGAGGGGCGAGACTAGAACGCGGGGGCATAATCTTAGAATAAGGGGCCATCCATTTAAAACTGAGATGAGAAATTTCTTCTCTCAGAGGGTTGTAAATCTGTGAAATTCGCTGCCTCACAGAGCTGTGGAAGCTGGGACATTGAATAAATTTAAGACAGAGATAAGAACATAAACATAAGAATATAAGAAATAGGAACAGGAATAGGCCTTATGGCCTCTCGAGCCTGCTCCGCCATTCAGTAAGATCATGGCTGATCCGATCATGGACTCAGCTCCACTTCCCTGCCCGCTCCCCATAACCCCTTATTCCCTTATCGTTTAAGAAACTGTCCACTTTTTTTGCATGCTTAACGCCCACTTAACACCCATTTTACCACTGAAATGACGTATAACGCCCAGATATTGCCCATTTTGGCACAAAATGGAAACTGACAGGCATTTTTAGGAGACTTATCGCCGAGTGCTAATTTCCCCATATGCTTAATGCCGGGAAAATATAATACCGCCCGCCCACTTTTTTTGGGCGGAATCATCTGAATGGGCAAAATCAATGCCCATAATATCGCCCAGCGTTACTTTCCGCACGGATTTAACGCCGAGATTCAATATTAACGCCCGTACACTTTTTTTTGTCGTAAAGAGCATATTCACCGAAACTAGTGGCCATGGAGATCGCCCAGCTTCACTTTCACCACCTCGCACACATATCGCCCACAATATCGCACGCCCAAAAAACCGACCACAAAAAGTGGAACTAACCGGAACTAATCACAGCGTTATGGACGCCATGTTCTAGTTCACTTGTCGCATCCTTTAAAAGGCTGCTGTGCTTCAACCTCGGGGGAGTTCAGATGTACTCTGCAGGTCGTTGGAGTTGATGTGAACATCTCTAAAAACATCTTGACCACACTGTGACCGATTGGAATTGAAGAGGTGTGATCGTCGGGACATTCCTTGTTTGTGACCAACCGGTGGAAAACAGAGAGCTACTGCAATGGGGCCTGTCCTCTCTCACCCTCTCTTGCTGACCAATTACATGCAGCAGAGTCGACAGCGCCGAAGGTATGCTCCACTGCATTATGTGCCCAATGTAAGCCGTGACAGACAGATGAGGAGGAGCAGATGTTACACCCCCCCGCAAGTACAAGCAGAAGCATTCTTACCTCAACCTGCCCGACACCACCTGCCTTCAGAGACTGCACTTCCATAAAGAGGTTATCACTGAGGTATGCCAGCTGATAAGGGGAGATCTGCAGCCTGCCAGCACCATCAGTACTGCACTGTTCATCGAGGTCAAAGTCACCGCGGCACTGTCATTCTATGCCTCGGGTTCTTTTCAGGCCACAGCTGGCGACATTTGCGGACTTTCTCAGCATGCCACACATTGCTGCATTAAACAGGTCACTGAAGCCCTGTATGCACGCAGGAGGGACTTGATCAGCTTCCCTATGACCAGGGAGGCACAGAGTGAGAGGCCTCTAGGTTTCTCCAGAATTGCAAACTTCCCCAAGGTGCAGGGAACAATAGACAGTACACACATCGCGATGCGGGCACCTTTTCAGGATGCTGAGGTTTTCAGGAACTGCAAGGGATTCCACTCCCTGAATGTCCAACTCATTGTCGACCACCAGCAAATTATTATAGCAGTGAATGCTCAATTTCCAGGCAGCATCCATGATGCTCACATCCTGCGTGAGAGCATTGTATCTGACTTGTTTAACAATCAGTCACAAGGTCAACGCTGGATGCTTGGTGACAAAGGATATGGCCTCGCCATCTGGCTGATGACCTCCCTGCGTGACACCCACACTGAGGCCGAGTGGCGATACAATGAGAGCCACAGAGCAACTCGCAATATCGTGGAGAAAACCATTGAAGTGCTGAAGTAGCGCTTTAGATGTCTGGATCACTCAGGAGGCGAGCTCCAATACCACCCTGAGCAGGTAGCTCAATTCGTGGTGGTTTGCTCCATGCTGCACAACTTGTCTATCAGGAGGGGACAAGAATTGCCTGAAGTGTCTGACAGTCCAGCTCACCAGAGAGAGGAAGAGGAGGACGAGGAGGTGGACGCTGACTTCGGCCCAGACAATCAGGCTGATGTTGAAGCCATTCCCCCGCCCCCCCTGCAGACTGCTTGAAAGGGCCTGTGGTGGCATGATAGCTGCAAGAGCCTTATGTCAGGAGCTCATCAATGAGCACTTTGCCTAAAAGAATGTTGGTGTTATTTACAAGGCTGACACATTGCTGGGTGTGCAGGTCATACATCAATGGTGGGCATCACCTTGGTGACAGTTAAAGTTTAAGTTGATTGACGTTAAGTGTAATTATACCCTTTGATGTTAAGGAATCACCAGCGTGTAACGGTGCAGCTATCTGAGCCAATGCGCAACAAGGTTTTGTTAAATAAAAAACATTTAAACCGGGCATTAGTCTGAAATCATCAGTATTTCTCTACAAACCAGCCCTCTCCCACCCCGCACCCGCCCCCCCACTTCTCCTCCCCACCTCTACCCCTTCCGCTCCTGACTCCAAGCCGCCTGGCCGAGAAGCTCCTCAGGCGACGCTTCATTTGAGGGGGGGGCGCTCAGTGACGACCGAAACATTGCTTAGGTGGATACGGGAGAGGACGGTTCCGAGGTGGGAACGTGCTCCGAGCCAGAAGCAAGATGTTGCTGCTGACTCTCATGTGTGGTTGACAATGGGGGTGCATCACCTTGGGGTACAGTGCCGCGCTCTAGGACCACTGGGAGCCCTCTGCCACCAGTGTTCCTGGCTACCAGCTCCAGGGCCTCCTCCATCCCTTCCATGTTATATCTTATTTGTTGGACAAAAACTCGGTGCCAACTATGTTCTTGGTGCTTAGTGGGCTTTTTGCTGCTGGTGAATCTCCCTCGTGCCTCCCACAACAGCTAAACAAGCACACACCACAGCCACACACTCCTTTCAGTGCCTCTGAGCTCCCTCTCTCTCTGTCTCCTCTTCTGCACATGTCATGATAACCCTTGATCTCCTGAATCGCGGGAATCGAGCGTTGCCATGCTGTTGCTAAGGACGGCCACACTTTATGGCAGAAGGTCGAAAAAATTTAACGCTACCACCCATTTCATATCGCTCGTGATAATGCCCAATTTCAAAAATGGAGACTAGGTGCTTTGAGAACGGGTGAGAATCCAGCGATCTGAAAACACTTTTTTACCGCCCATGCCAGAAATAATGCCCATTTTTGTGATAAACACGAAAGTGGAGGGTATAGCCCATTAAATTCAATGGAGTTGGTCGTTGAGGGCTACATCATAAACCTGACCATGAATCTGCTAGATTGTTGTAAAAACCCAAAGAGTAAGTGTGTGGGACTAAGTGAACAGCGATTGCAAAGAGCCGGCACAGGAACGATGGGCTGATTGGCCTCCCTCTGTTCTGTAAGACTCTGTGATTGGCAGGCTTTGGTCGGGACAGGGTTTATGACATGAATTCCACATGCCAAGCATTCTGGAACAAATCAGACTTATAATCCCCGACTTCCACTGGGGCGGCCCCATTGCACCATCATTAACTCTGGCTCGAAATCCAAGTGAACTGATTTGCTTGCGTGTCCGCAATCCCTGACAGCAATAATCTTAATGGAGAAAAGTGCAAAGTGATACATTTTGGTAGTAACAACGAGGAAAGGCAATATACAGTAAAGGGTACAATCCTAAAGGGGGTGCATGAACAGAGAGACCTGGGGGTAGGAATGGGTGTATGTAGCCATGGACACACACATGGATCACACCCAGAACCCATTGCAACCTCCACTGCATCATCGAACCATCCAAACTGATAACGTTGTGGCAAAAGGACTTGGGGGTTAACAGGGAGAGAGCCAAGCCAAAGCACAGCCAAGTTGCAAGGGCTATTGGCACTTAAGTCTGGGGAGAGCTAAGCCAGAGCACATAGTGCAAAGGTAATTGGCACAAAGGACTTGGGGGAGAGTGATGTTATATATGCAGACTATATATATAATCTCTGTGTAGTCTCTGTATAGTTACATAAGATGGAGACTTGTTTACCTGATGCACTATCAATAAGGTTTACACTGTGTATACAATGCTGGCACCACTAGAGGGTGCAACTGGTGGAGACCAGGGTTTCCTGCCCTGGTGACAGGGGATGCATAAAAGTGTAGCCACCATGCGCCTGTCTCACTCTGGAGTTACAAATAAAGGATCAAGGTCACTACAGTTTGAGTACAACACATTGCCTCGTGGAGTCATTCATAAGTACATTACAGACATAATAATTATGTCTTTGTGGTTCTGCTTTTTAATTTGGCCACGAGTTGCTCATACTCCCTCAACAGAACCTCTTTCTTTGTCCTACCTATGTCGATGGTACCCACGTGGACCATGACAACTGAATCTTCCCCCTCCCACTCCAAGTTCCTCTCCAGCCCTGAGGAGCACATGTAGCGAGTTGGTCTTACCGCAGGTGAAGGGTCCACAGCCAGATAGGGAATGGAAGACCAACAGGAAGAGCAGTGCAAGGAAGGTAGTGCAGGGGTCCCCTGTGGTCATCATCCCCTGCAAAACAGATACACCACTTTGGGTACTGTTGAGGGGGATGACTCATCAGAGGAGGGCAGCAGCAGTCAAGTTCAAGGCACCATGGCTGGCTCTGCTGCACAGGAGGGCAGGAAAAAGAGTGGGAGAGCGATAGTGATAGGGGATTCAATTGTAAGGGGAATAGATAGGCGTTTCTGTGGCCGTAACCGAGACTCCAGGATGGTATGTTGCCTCCCTGGTGCAAGGGTCAAGGATGTCTCGGAGCGGGTGCAGGACATTCTGAAAAGGGAGGGTGAACAGCCAGTTGTTGTGGTGCACATTGGTACCAATCATACAGG
Source organism: Pristiophorus japonicus (assembly GCF_044704955.1). NCBI lineage: Eukaryota > Metazoa > Chordata > Chondrichthyes > Pristiophoridae > Pristiophorus > Pristiophorus japonicus. The sequence continues at coordinate 7,654,931 of NC_091978.1, forward strand.
TAAAAAACGGGATGAGGTCCTACGAGACGAAATTAAGGAGCTAGGAGCTAAATTAAAAAGTAGCACCTCAAAAGTAGCAATCTCGGGATTGCTACCAGTGCCACGTGCTAGTCAGAGTAGGAATCGCAGGACAGCTCAGATGAATATGTGGCTTGAGCAGTGGTGCAGCAGGGAGGGATTCAAATTCCTGGGGCATTGGAACTGGTTCTGGGGGAGGTGGGACCAGTACAAACCAGACGGTCTGCACCTAGGCAGGACCGGAACCAATGTCTGAGGGGGAGTGTTTGCTAATGCTGTTGGGGAGGAGTTAAACTAATATGGCAGGGGGATGGGAACCAATGCAGGGAGACAGAGGGAAGCAAAATGGTGACAGAAGCAAAAGACAGAAAGGAGATGAATAAAAGGGGAAGGCAGAGAAACCCAAGGCAAAAAACAAAAAGGGCCACTTTACAGCAAAATTCTAAAAGGTCAAAGTGTATTGAAAAGGCAAACGTGAAGGCTCTGTGCCTCAATGCGAGGAGTATTCAGAATAAGGTTGATGAATTAACTGTGTAGATAGCAGTTAATGGATACGATGTGGTTGGCATCACGGAAACATGGCTCCAGGGTGACCAAGGCTGGGAACTCAACATCGAAGGGTATTCAACATTTATGAAAGATAGACAGAAAGGAAAAGGAGGCGGGGTGGTGTTGCTGGTTAAAGAGGAAATTCATTCAATTGTAAGGAAAGACATTAGCTTGGATGATGTGGAATGGGTATGGGTAGAGCTACGGAATACCAAAGGGCAGTTGTGGGAGTTGTGTACAGACCTCCAAACAGAAGTAATGATGTTGGGGAGGGCATCAAACAGGAAATTAGGGGTGCATGCAATCAAGGTGCAGCAGTTATCATGGGTGACTTTAATATGCATATAGATTGGGCTAACCAAACTGGAAACAACACGGTGGAGGAGGATTTCCTGCAGTGCATAAGGGATGGTTTTCTAGACCAATATGTCGAGGAACCAACTAGGGGGGAGGCCATCTTAGACTGGGTGTTGTGTAATGAGAGAGGATTAATTAGCAATCTCGTTGTGCGAGGCCCCTTGGGGAAGAGTGACCACAATATGGTGGAATTCTACATTAGGATGGAGAATGAAACAGTTAATTCAGAGACCATGGTCCAGAACTTAAAGACGGGTAACTTTGAAGGTATGAGGTGTGAATTGGCTAGGATAGATTGGCGAATGATACTGAAGAGATTGACAGTGGATGGGCAATGGCAGACATTTAGAGACCGCATGGATGAACTACAACAATTGTACATTCCTGTCTGGTGTAAAAATAAAAAAGGGAAGGAGGCTCAACCGTGCCTATCAAGGGAAATCAGGAATAGTATTAAAGCCAAGGAAGTGGCATACAAATTGGTCAGAAATAGCAGCGAACCCGGGGACTGGGAGAAATTTAGAACTCAGCAGAGGAGGACAAAGGTTTTGATTAGGGCAGGGAAAATAGAGTACAAGAGGAAGCTTGCAGGGAACATTAAAATGGACTGCAAAAGCTTCTATAGATATGTAAAGAGAAAAAGCTTAGTAAAGACAAACGTAGGTCCCCTGCAGTCAGAATCAGGGGAAGTCATAACAGGGAACAAAGAAATGGCAATTGAACATCACTTTGGTTCGGTATTCACTAAGGAGGACACAAACATCCTTCCGGATATAAAAGGGGTCAGAGTGTTTAGTAAGAAGGAGGAACTGAGGGAAGTCCTTATTAGTCGGGAAATTGTGTTGGGGAAATTGATGGGATTGAAGGCCGATAAATCCCCAGGACCTGATGGTCTGCATCCCAGAGTACTTAAAGAGGTGGCCTTGGAAATAGCGGATGCATTGACAGTCATTTTTCAACATTCCATAGACTCTGGATCAGTTCCTATGGAGTGGAGGGTAGCCAATGTAACACCACGTTTTAAAAAAGGAGGGAGAGAGAAAACAGGGAAGTATAGACCGGTCAGCCTGACATCGGTAGTGGGTAAAATGATGGAATCAATTATTAAGGATGTCATCGCAGCGCATTTGGAAAGAGGTGACATGATAGGTCCAAGTCAGCATGGATTTGTGAAAGGGAAATCATGTTTGACAAATCTTCTGGAATATTTTGAGGATATTTCCAGTAGAGTGGACAAGGGAGAACCAGTTGATGTGGTGTATTTGGACTTTCAGAAGGCTTTCGACAAGGTCCCACACAAGAGATTAATGTGCAAAGTTAAAGCACATGGGAATGGGGGGTAGTGTGCTGACGTGGATTGAGAACTGGTTGGCAGGCAGGAAGCAAAGAGTAGGAGTAAATGGGTACTTTTCAGAATGGCAGGCAGTGACTAGTGGGGTACCGCAAGGTTCTGTGCTGAGGCCCCAGTTGTTTACATTGTACATTAATGATTTAGACGAGGGGATTAAATGTAGTATCTCCAAATTTGCAGATGACACTAAGTTGGGTGGCAGTGTGAGCTGCGAGGAGGATGCGATGAGGTTGCAGGGTGACTTGGATAGGTTAGGTGAGTGGGCAAATACATGGCAGATGAAGTATAATGTGGATAAATGTGAGGTTATCCACTTTAGTTGTAAAAACAGAGAGACAGACTATTATCTGAATGGTGACAGATTAGGAAAAGGGGAGGTGCAATGAGACCTGGGTGTCATGGTACAGCAGTCATTGAAGGTTGGCATGCAGGTACAGCAGGCGGTTAAGAAGGCAAATGACATGTTGGCCTTCATAGCGAGGAGATTTGTATACAGGGGCAAGGTGAGGCCACACCTGGAGTATTGTGTACAATTCTGGTCTTCTAACTTGAGGAAGGACATTCTTGCTATTGAGGGACTGCAGCGAAGGTTCACCAGACTGATTCCCGGGATGGCGGGACTGACATATCAAGAAAGACTGGATCAACTGGGCTTGTATTCACTGGAGTTCAGAAGAATGAGAGGGGATCTCATAGAAATGTTTAAAATTCTGACGGGTTTAGACAGGTTAGATGCAGGAAGAATGTTCCCAATGTTGGGGAAGTCCGGAACCAGGGGTCACAGTCTAAGGATAAGTGGTAAGCCATTTAGGACTGAGATGAGGAGAAACATCTTCACCCAGAGGGTGGTGAACCTGTGGAATTCTCTACCACAGAAAGTTGTTGAGGCCAATTCACTAAATATATTCAAAAAGGAGTTAGATGAAGTCCTTACTACTCGGGGGATCAAGGGGTATGGCGAGAAAGCAGGAATTGGGTACTGAAGTTGCATGTTCAGCCATGAACTCATTGAATGGCGGTGCAGGCTAGAAGGGCCGAATGGCCTACTCCTGCACCTATTTTCTATGTTTCTATGTTTCTATGTTTCTATTAACCCTGGCACCGGGCAGGCAACACAGCCTTCGGGACTCACACTCTCGGCTGCAGAGAACAATATCTATCCCCCTAACTATACTGTCCCCTACCACTACAATACTTATTTTTACTTCCCCCACTTGAATGGCCCCCTGTACCACGGTGCTGTGGTCAGTTTGTTCAACCTCCCTGCAGTCCCTGCTGTCGTCCACACAGGGAGTAAGAGCCTCGAACCTGTTGGACAAGAGCAAAGGCTGAGGCTCCTCCATCACTACATCCTGACCTTCCTCACTAGTAGTCACACCCTCCTGTCCCTGATCACGGACCAAATTTGAATTAATTAATCTAAGGGGTGTGACTGCCTCCTGGAAAACAGCGTCCAGGAAACTCTCGCACTCCCTGATGTGTCGCAGTGTCTGCAGCTCGGACTCCAGCTCATCAACGCGGAGACAAAGTTCCTCGAACTGCAGACACTTTCTGCTGATGTGGTCGTGATGGACCTCAATGGGGTCAACCAGCTCCCGCATGCAGCAGCAGTAACACATCGCCTTAATTCATTAAGTTTTGACTGTTTTGTTTTTTTAATCCCGGCTCTTAATTTAATGCCCAAGAAAAAGAGAGAAACACTGACCAACCAATTAATTCCCTGCTTTGTCGTGATGTCACACCTTGATTTCTTTTCACTTCCTACCCTCCCAGGTCCGTTGGTGCTGTTTCACCCAGCTCCTTTGACCGGCCCTTGCCCCTCCCCCGCTGGGCTGCGCTGGTCGGTGCTGCTCCTTTTAAGAAGGAGGCTATTCGGCCCATCGTGCCCGTGCCGGCCCTTTGGTAGAGCAATCTCCCATCCCCCCACCCCGCCCCCAATCCCCCTGCTCTTTCCGAACAGCCCTGCAAATTTTTCCTTTTCAAGTATTTATCCAATTCACTTTTGAAAGTTACTATTGAATCTGCTTCCAGCACCAGTCAGTGCACTTCTGTGCTGGGTGAATAGTTGGTTCTGAACAGGTCAGAGCGAACAGGTCAGCAGAATCAAGGTGGTGTAAAATTTAGCTGAGATGGTCTGGGCACATCTCGAAGGTAGGGCATGGTAGTGCAGTGGTTATCTACTCGACTAATAATAAAGAGGCTTGAACTAATAATCCTGACCTCAGTTAAGACCCCAAATCCATTTGGGTAAAAATGAATCTGTGCACGGATGCTGAAAGGGCTAGTCAGCACCGAGGTTTGCTCATCCCCTAGGAGGACAGACGCACCAATTTCAGTGTCCTCGATCAGGCCAACATCCCCAGCATCGAAGCACTGACCACACTCGATCGGCTCCGCTGGGCAGGCCACATTGTCCACATACCCGACAAGACTCCGAAAGCAAGCGCTCTACTCGGAACTCCTACACGGCAAGTGAGCCCCAGGTGAGGAGAGGAAACGTTACAAGGGCACCCTCAAAGCCTCCCTGATAAAGTGCAACATCCCCACCAACACCTGGGAGTCCCTGGCCAAAGACCGCCCTAAGTGGAGGAAGTGCATCCAGGAGGGCGCTGAGCACCTCGAGTCTTATCGCCGAGAGCATGCAGAAATCAAGCGCAGGCAGCGGAAGGAGTGTGCGGCAAACCAGTCCCACCCTCCCCTTCCCTCAACGACTATCTGTCCTGTAAGGTTGCAAAATTCGGGGAAACCCCCCCCCGAGTGTTTGGACTCATTGAAAAGGAAATTCGATTTGGGACTATCAACCAGAAAGTTTAGGATCCTAAAATGCATATGGAAGAAACTACGAGTTTTAACCAAGTTTGGGATTTTAAAAGGCATATTGGGTCCATGAGGTAAAGGATTGCAAAAACCAGGGGACAACTAGCCTCTAAAGAAGCCAGTCGTTGGGTACTGAAGCTGTCCGGGGTATTGAAGCTAAACAAATTGTCCAGAGAATTGTGTAAACTCAAAAACCCATCTCCCCAGGAGACATTAACATCGACCCAGAGATAGCCAGCTATCGCTCTGAACATTAAACCTATCCAGTGCATGTATAATGTTAATGGCCCATCCAGCCCGCATGGAAAACCCAGGTCTAGACAGACAACGTAAATACCAAAACTCAATTTCCCAATCGAAAACGAATTCAACCGATCGGCACATCCGAAACGAGTTATCGTTAAACGAGCCCGCCAAAATATGACAAAGAATTACCAAGCCCGCCAAAATTAAGACGAAGATTTGGCGCGCAGATTAGAAAGGCTCTCAAAGCATAATTGGGCCCTGTTTTGAGAACAGAGTCGCATAGCTTTCTGAGGACAGCCTTCTGGGGCCTGCAGAACATTAGCGTCTTCACCCCAATGACACTCCTGGGCCATACTGCTTTGCTACCGAAGAAGAAGGAAGAATATCATCAAGGCAGAGAAAAGCAGTTCCCAGTAAATTCGGACATCATCATCGCGACAGCAACTGACCACAGCCAATGTGGTAACATCGAAACCACCGCGATCAACAAATTATAAGAACAAAACTCCTCAAGAAGAAACCGAAGATTCGAAAGATTTCCACTCTACAATCTGTTCCTAGCAACCAACAGGTAAAACATAGAAACATAGAAACATAGAAAATAGGTGCAGGAGTAGGCCATTCGGCCCTTCTAGCCTGCACCGCCATTCAATGAGTTCATGGCTGAACATGCAACTTCAGTACCCCATTCCTGCTTTCTCGCCATACCCCTTGATCCCCCTAGTAGTAAGGACTTCATCTAACTCCTTTTTGAATATATTTAGTGAATTGGCCTTAACAACTTTCTGTGGTAGAGAATTCCACAGGTTCACCACTCTCTGGGTGAAGATGTTTCTCCTCATCTCAGTCCTAAATGGCTTACCCCTTATCCTTAGACTGTGACCCCTGATTCTGGACTTCCCAACATTGGGAACATTCTTCCTGCATCTAACCTGTCTAAACCCGTCAGAATTTTAAACGTTTCTATGAGATCCCCTCTCATTCTTCTGAACTCCAGTGAATACAAGCCCAGTTGATCCAGTCTTTCTTGATATGTCAGTCCCGCCATCTCGGGAATCAGTCTGGTGAACCTTCGCTGCACTCCCTCAATAGCAAGAATGTCCTTCCTCAAGTTAGGAGACCAAAACTGTACACAATACTCCAGGTGTGGCCTCACCAAGACCCTGTACAACTGTAGTAACACCTCCCTGCCCCTGTATTCAAATCCCCTCGCTATGAAGGCCAACATGCCATTTGCTTTCTTAACCGCCTGCTGTACCTGCATGCCAACCTTCAATGACTGATGTACCATGACACCATTACCTAAAAGAACTTTGAAACCTACTGCTGAAGGAAGGAAGTGGGTACTCACCCTACAAATCCAATACGCGCCCGACAGCATCAGCGGCCACCACCCAACTGAAGACTACACAGTAAGAAGTCTTCCACGAAGTTAGGGGTACGGCAAGCAGAACCTACAGAGCCCAGCGAACCCCGAAACCGTGAACCACCGCTAACTGACCATAAGAGGATTGGTGAGCATTATCCCTGTTTGCCCTGGAGTTCAGCCTAGTCAGAGTTAGGCATTGGGAGGTGGGAGGTGTATTATTTTCTGTAACCCCTTTTGAACGTGTGATGAAGTGTTCCTTATTCCAGTGATCATAAGTTTTGACATTGTACTTTCTTTTCCTTAGTAAAATCGAAGTTTCTTGCACCAAAACCAGTTGTCTTCTGCACTTTGTCACATCCCCAAATAAATCCAAAGTCGAGAACCCAGGGAGTGGGAGTGATTCGAACCGCTCAGAAGGTCAGAAGTGAACCTGACCCCGAGGCTACCCCCTACAGTCCCACCTGTGACAGAGACCGTAATTGCTGTATTAGACTGTTCAGTCACCTGAGAACTCACTTATAGAGCAGAAGTAAGTCTTCCTCGATTTCGAGGGACTGCCTATGAATTGGGCTGATAAGTGGCAAATAACCTTTGAGCCACACAAGTGCCAAGGAATGACTATATCCAACAAGCGAGAGTTTAACCACCCCAGCTTGACCTTCAACAGCATTACCATCGCCTAATTCCCCCACCATCAACATCCTGGGGGTCATCATTGACCAGAAACTTAACTGGACCAGCCACATAAATACTGTGGTAACAAGAGCGGGTCAGAGGCTGGGTATTTTGTGGCGAGTGTCTTACCCCCTGACTCCCCAAAGCCTTCCCACCATCTACAAGGCACAAGTCAGGAGTGTGAGTGGCAGCAGCATAGAGTGGCATTCGTGAGTTTGGTAAATGGGTGAGTTTGGGCAAGTGGGAGTGGCAGGTGCTGTTTTGTCCTGTTTTTCCTACCAGTGCTGACACTAGAGCAGCTGATAAGGAGTGCGAGAGTAGGAGACGGAGGCCCAGAGACCAGCCTAACCAGCTGCAGACAAAGATAGACGGGTGCAAAATCGAGAGGTGACGTCACAGCCAAGCTGGTAAGTGGTTGGCTGTTCGACGGGTAAGTATAACTCTCTTTTAGACTGACTTTTTAGATTGATTTAATTGGCAGCGAACTACTAAGTAGCTCTTTAGTGTTTAATTAAATTTTAGTAAGTAAATTAATTTAAGGGTTAAGTCATGGCAGGAGAGCTCGGACCCGTGCCATGCTCCTCCTGTGCTATGTGGGAAATCAGGGACACTTCCAGTGTCCCTGACTACTATGTGTGCGAGAAGTATGTCCAGCTGCAGCTCCTAACAGACCTCATGACGGCACTGGAGCAGCGGATGGACTCACTCTGGAGCATGCGCGATGCTGAGAATGTTGTGGATAGCACATTTAGTGAGTTGGTCACACCGCAGGTAAAGGTTAGGACAGATAGTGAATGGGTGACCAAGAGACAAGGCAAGAGCAGGAAGGTAGTGCAGGAGTCCCCTGCGGTCATCTCCCTCCAAAACAGATATACCATTTTGGATACTGTTGGGGGAGATGACTTACCAGGGGAAGGCACCAGTAGCCAGGTTCATGGCACCATGGGTGGCTCTGCTGCACAGAAGGGCAGGAAAAAGAGTGGGAGAGCTATAGTGATAGGGGACTCTATTGTAAGGGGAATAGATAGGAGTTTCTGCAGCCGCAACCGAGACTCCAGGATGGTATGTTGCCTCCCTGGTGCAAGGGTCAAGGATGTCTCGGAGCGGCTGCAGAGCATTCTGGAGAGGGAGGGTGAACAGCCAGTTGTCGTGGTACATGTAGGTACCAACGATATAGGTAAGAAGCGGAAAGAGGTCCTACAAGCTGAATTTAGGGAGCTAGGAGTTAAATTAAAAAGTATGACCTCAAAGGTAGTAATCTCTGGATTGCTCCCAGTGCCACGTGCTAATCAGAGTAGAGGGAGCAGGATAGTTAGAATAAATATGTGGCTTGAGCAGTGGTGCAAGAGGGAGGGATTCAAATTCCTGGGACATTGGAACCAGTTCTGGGGGAAGTGGGACCTGTACAAAAGGGACGGTCTGCACTTGGGCAGGACTGGAACTGATGTCCTGGGGGGAATATTGGCTAATGCAGTTCGGGAGTGTTTAAACTAATATGACAGAGGGATGGGAACCTATGCAGCGAGACAGGGCAAAGTTATATGGAGTCAGAAACAGATGGTAGAAAGGTAAAAAGCAATAGTGGGAGGCCGAGTAAACAAAGGCAAGAAACAAAAAGGGCCACACTACATCATAATTCTAAAAGGACAAGGGGTGTTAAAAAAACAAGCCTGAAGGATTTGTGTCTTAATGCAAGGAGTATCCGTAATAAGGTGGATGAATTAACTGTGCAAATAGATGTTAACAGATATGATGTGATTGGGATTGAAGAGACGTGTCTTCAGGATGATCAGGGCCGGGAACTCAACATCCAAGGGTATTCAACATTCAGGAAGGAAAGAATAAAAGGAAAAGGAGGTGGGGTAGCATTGCTGGTTGAAGAGGAGATTAATGCAACAGTTAGGAAACACAAAGATTAGTGGGAAACGGGTTGTGTAGAGGACACAGAGAGGCTGCAAAGAGATTTAGATAGGTTACGCGAATGGGCTAAGGTTTGGCAGATGGAATACAATGTCAGAAAATGTGAGGTCATTCACCTTGGGAAAAAAAACAGGAAAAGGGAATATTATTTGAATGGGGAGAAATTACAACATGCTGAGGTGCAGAGGGACCTGGGGGTCCTTGTGCATGAATCCCAAAAAGTTAGTTTGCAGGTGCAGCAGGTAATCAGGAAGGCGAATGGAATGTTGGCCTTCATTGCGAGAGGGATGGAGTACAAAAGCAGGGAGGTCCTGCTGCAACTGTATAGGGTATTGGTGAGGCCGCACCAGGAGTACTCCGTGCAGTTTTGGTCACCTTACTTAAGAAAGGATATACGAGCTTTGGAGGGGGTACAGAGATGATTCACTAGGCTGATTCCGGAGATGAGGGGGTTACCTTATGATGATAGATTGAGTAGACTGGGTATTTACTCGTTGGAGTTCAGAAGGATGAGGGGTGATCTTATAGAAACATTTAATAATGAAAGAGATAGACAAGATCGAGGCAAAGAGGTTGTTTCCACTGGTAGGGGAGACTAGAACTAGGGGGCACAGCCTCAAAATACGGGGGAGCCAATTTAAAACCAAGTTAAGAAGGAATTTCTTCTCCCAGAGGGTTGTGAATCTGTGGAATTCTCTGCCCAAGGAAGCAGTTGAGGCTAGCTCATTGAATGTATTCAAATCACAGATAGGTAGATTTTTAACCAATAAGGGAATTAAAGGTTATGGGGAGCGGGCGGGTAAGCGGAGCTGAGTCCACGGCCAGATCAGCCATGATCTTGTTGAATGGCGGAGCAGGCTCAAGGGACTAGATGGCCTACTCCTGTTCCTAATTCTTATGTTCATATGTTCTTAGCTTGGATGATGTGGAATCTATATGGGTAGAGCTGCAGAACACCAAAGGGCAAAAATTTTTAGTGGGAGTTGTGTACAGACCTCCAAACAGTAGTAGTGATGTTGGGGAGGGCATCAAACAGGAAATTAGGGGTGCATGCAATAAAGGTGCAGCAGTTATCATGTGTGACTTTAATATGCATATTGATTGGGCTAACCAAACTGGAAGCAATACGGTGGAGGAGGATTTCCTGGAGTGCATAAGGGATGGTTTTCGAGACCAATATGTCAAGGAACCAACTAGGGGGGAGGCCATTTTAGACTGGGTGTTGTGTAATGAGAGAGGATTAATTAGCAATCTCATTGTGCGAGGCCCCTTGGGGAAGAGTGACCATAACATGGTGGAATTCTACATTAGAATGGAGAATGAAACAGTTAATTCAGAGACCATGGTCCAGAACTTAAAGAAGGGTAACTTTGAAGGTATGAGGCGTGAATTGACTAGGATAGATTGACGAATGATACTTAAGGGGTTGACAGTGGATGGGCAATGGCAGACATTTAGAGACCGCATGGATGAACTACAACAATTGTACATCCCTATCTGGCGTAAAAATAAAAAAGGGAAGGTGGCTCAACCGTGGCTATCAAGGGAAATCAGGAATAGTATTAAAGTCAAGGAAGTGGCATACAAATTGGCCAGAAATAGCAGCGAACCCGGGGACTGGGAGAAATTTAGAACTCAGCAGAGGAGGACAAAGGGTTTGATTAGGGCAGGGAAAATAGAGTAAGAGAGGAAGCTTGCAGGGAACATTAAAATGGACTGCAAAAGCTTCTATAAATATGTAAAGCGAAAAAGGTTAGTAAAGACAAACGTAGGTCCCCTGCAGTCAGAATCAGGGGCAGTCATAACGGGGAACAAAGAAATGGCAGACCAATTGAACAAGTACTTTGGTTCGGTATTCACTGAGGAGGACCCAAACATCCTTCCGGATATAAAAGGGGCCAGAGGGTTTAGTAAGAAGGAGGAACTGAGGGAAGTCCTTATTAGTCGGGAAATTGTGTTGGGGAAATTGATGGGATTGAAGGCCGATAAATCCCCAGGGCCTGATGGTCTGCATCCCAGAGTACTTAAGGAGGTGGCCTTGGAAATAGCGGATGCATTGACAGTCATTTTCCAACATTCCATAGACTCTGGATTAGTTCCTATGGAGTGGAGGGTAGTCAATGTAACCCCACTTTTTAAAAAAGGAGGGAGAGAGAAAACAGGGAATTATAGACCGGTCAGCCTGACATCGGTAGTGGGTAAAATGATGGAATCAATTATTAAGGATGTCATAGCAGCGCATTTGGAAAGAGGTGACATGATAGGTCCAAGTCAGCATGGATTTATGAAAGGGAAATCATGCTTGACAAATCTTCTGGAATTTTTTGAGGATGTTTCCAGTAGAGTGGACAAGGGAGAACCAGTTGATGTGGTGTATTTGGACTTTCAGAAGGCTTTCGCCAAGGTCCCACACAAGAGATTAATGTGCAAAGTTAAAGCACATGGGATTGGGGGTAGTGTGTTGACGTGGATTGAGAACTGGTTGTCAGACAGGAAGCAAAGAGTAGGAGTAAATGGGTACTTTTCAGAATGGCAGGCAGTGACTAGTGGGGTACCGCAAGGTTCTGTGCTAGGGCCCCAGCTGTTTACATTGTACAGTAATGATTTAGACGAGGGGATTAAATGTCGTATTTCCAAATTTGCGGATGACACTAAGTTGGATGGCAGTGTGAGCTGCGAGGAGGATGCTATGAGGCTGCAGGGTGACTTGGATAGGTTAGGTGAGTGGACAAATGCATGACAGATGAAGTATAATGTGGATAAATGTGAGGTTATCCACTTTGGTTGTAAAAACAGAGAGACAGACTATTATCTGAATGGTGACAGATTAGGAAAAGGGAAGGTGCAACGAGGCCTGGGTGTCATGGTACATCAGTCATTGAAGGTTGGCATGCAGGTACAGCAGGCGGTTAAGAAGGCAAATGACATGTTGGCCTTCATAGCGAGGAGAATTGTGTACAGGGGCAAGGATGTGTTACTACAGTTGTTCAGGGCCTTGGTGAGGCCACACCTGGGGTATTGTGTACAGTTTTGGTCTCCTAACCTGAGGAAGGACGTTCTTGCTATTGAGGGAGTGCAGCGAAGGTTCACCAGACTGATCCCCGGGATGGTGGGACTGACATATCAAGAAAGACTGGATCAACTAGGCTTGTATTCACTGGAGTTCAGAAGAATGAGAGGGGATCTCATAGAAACGTTTAAAATGCTGACGGGTTTAGACAGGTTAGATGCAGGAAGAATGTTCCCAATGTTGAGGAAGTCCAGAACCAGGGGTCACAGTCTAAGGATAAGGGGTAAGCCATTTAGGACCGAGATGAGGAGAAACTTCTTCCCCCAGAGAGTGGTGAACCTGTGGAATTCTCTACCGCAGAAAGTTGTTGAGGCCAATTCACTAAATATATTCAAAAAGGAGTTAGATGTAGTCCTTATTACTAGGGGGATCAAGGGGTATGGAGAGAAAGCAGGAATGGGGTACTGAAGTTGCATGTTCAGCCATGAACTCATTGAATGGTGGTGCAGGCTCGAAGGGCCGAATGTCCTACACCTGCACCTATTTTCTATGTTTCTATGTTTCTATGTGATGGAATACTCTCCACTTGCCTGGATATGTGCAGCTCCAACAACACTCAAGAAGCTCAACACCATCCAGGACAAAGCAGTCGCTTTATTGGCACCCCATCCATCCACCACCTTCAACATTCACCGATGCACCGTGGCTGCAGTGTGTACCATCGACAAGATGCACTGCAGCAACTCCCCAAGGCTTCTTCGCCAGCATCTCCTGAACCCGCAACCTCTACCACCTAGAAGGACAAGGGCAGCAGGCCCATGGGAACACCATCACCTCCATGTTCCCCTTCAAGTCACACACCATCCTGACTTGGAAATATATCGGCCGTTCCTTCATCGTCACTGTTTCAAAATCCTGGAACTCCCTCCCTAACAGCACTGTGGGAGCACCTTCACCACACGGACTGCAGCGGTTCAAGAAGGCGGCTCACCACCACCTTCTCAAGGGGCAATGAGGGATGGGCAATAAATGCCGGCCTTGCCAGCGACGCCCATGAATGAATAGAATAAAAATTTGAGCCATCGATCATTGAAAGAAAATTGGAAGTGAGAATAATATTTTTAATTCACCCATCAGTGATTCAAGTTTATTTCTGGTTGTAGTCACACTTTGAGTTCATGGTCTGTGGGTTTATTCATTCATAATGACATCACCTTGTTCTCAAATGCTGTTCCATTGGAAAGAACATCCCTTGTATCTAGTAATGTGACTGCGCTTCTTAAATATACATTGAACTGTGTCAGCTATTGCTCAATGGGCAGTACACTCGCCTCTGAGTCAGGAGGGTGTGGGTTCAAGTCCAACTCCGGGGACTTGAGCACAAAACTCAAGGTTGACGCTCCCAGTGTAGTGCCTTTCCTATGAGAAGTTAAACCGAGGCCCTGTCTGCCCTCTCAGGTGGATGTAAAAGATCCCATGGCACTATTTCGAAGAAGAGCAGGGGAGTTATCCCCAGTGTCCTGGGCCAATATTTATCCCTAAATCAACATAACAAAAACCGATTATCTGGTCATTATCACATTGCTGTTTGTGGGAGCTTGCTGTGCGCAATTGGGCTGCTGCATTTCCCACATTACAACAGTGACTACACTCGAAAAGTACTTCATTGGCCGTAAAGCCCTTTGAGATGTTGGCGGTCATGGAAGGCACTACATAAATCCAAGTCTTTCTTTCTTTAAAGCTTCCATCATGTCACTGTTCACAGGTTGAGATCGTGGTGGCAATGTTGGGCCAAATAGCCTCCTTCTGGATCTGGATGATTCTATGCTCTAAAGGAGAAATTTAAAGAAAACTTTGATGTTGAGCTGTTCCTCTGGCCTGCCCCTTTAATGCCGCTGGTCGAGGGGGTCATTCAGCCCGACTGCCTGTCTCTCTTCCGCGGTTACATCCGAGCCAGGGTGTCCCTGGAGATGGAGCACATGGTGTCCACCGGTACGCTCGCGGCCTTCCACGAGAGGTGGGTACCGGAGGGACTAGAGTGCATCATCACCCCCGGCAACCAAATTTTAATTTGATCCACCAATGTCTAAAGTTTAATTTATTAATTTGTTGGTTCCAGTGCCCCTTTTTTTTTAGGGGGCACTTGATTTTCGTTTAATTAAAATAGTTGTGCCCCTTTAACAAGGGGGGCACTTGGTTAATTGCATGTTTAAAATAGTTGTGGGCTTTCAACTGAAGTGTGTGTTCGAGGTCAGCTGATTGGTTCTATACGGCAAACTCCCCGTCAAGGATGAGCTTTATTTATTTTCTGCAAGGAAATGTGACGTCTGGAGTGTGAGCGGCGCCTACGAAGTTCAAAAAACCAGACCTCCAGAATGTTGCTCATGCTCCTGTGGGTGTGACTGTTTTGTAGTGCCAGTGGGCCCTCCAATGTTGCACTGTTCTGTTGTCGGTGCATCCTCCCCATTGCTCTACACTGCTCACCACTTCTGAACGAATAAAATAAATTTCAAAGAAGTACTTACCTAAGGAAGGAAATACTTACCATAGAGGGAGCGCATCGAAGGTTCACCAGACTGATTCCTGGGATGGGGGGGATTGTCCTATGAGGAGAGATTGAGTAGACTAGGCCTATATTCTCTCGAGTTTAGACCAATGAGAGGTGATTTCATTGAAACGTACAAAATTCTGACAGGGTGTGGTGTATGTAGATACCTTTAGCAAATGATTCCACGAGGCCGGGTATGATACTGAAGCTGTGTAGACCTGTAGTCCTTTATTTGCAGCTCCCCCTGAGGGAGGACACCAAGCTGTGAGCTCCTTTCTATACTGGGTTACCTGCAGTGTGTAGGTAACCCTGAGGTCTCCAACAGCAGCACCCTCTGGTGTACAGGTAAGGTGTGTACAGTGTAAGGGTACATTCAGTGTTGCATAACAGTGTTACAGACATCACATAGTAAACAGGTATGCATATACAACACAAGGCTTGACAGGGTAGATGCAGGGTGGATGTTTCCTTCTGGCTGGTGAGCCTAGAATCAGGGGTCACAGTCTCAGAATAAGGGGTCGGCCATTTAGGAATAATTTCTTCACTGAAAGGGTGGTGAATCTTTGCAATTCTCTACCCCAGAGTGCTGTGGATGCTCAGTCGTTCAGCACAGAGATCGATAGATTTTTGGATATTAAGGGAATCAAGGGATATGGGGATGGTGCAGGAAAGTGGAGTTGAGGTCGAAGATCAGCCATGATCTTATTGAATGGCAGAGCAGGCTCGAGGGGCCGAATGGCCTCCTCCTGCTCCTATATTCTTCTGTGCTTACGCACTTAATTTGCTGTAAAGTGCTTTGGGACGTCCTGAGGTTATGAAAGGTGCTATATAAATGCAAGTTTTTTCTTGAACCAGTTGGGTTTTTATGACAATTCAGCAGCTGACAGATTGCCGGGTTTAATGAATTTTCCAAGTTGTCAGGAGTGGGATTTCAACTGACGATCTTTAAGGTCACTAGTCCAGTACCACAACCACTTGGCTACCCCAGAGATGATCTGCTGGTCCATGGTATAAATAGTGGCCGCTTGCCAACAGTTCCCTGACTTCAGTGTCCCCACTGTAACACTATTGTAAGTTCAGTCATGTTTTTGTGTTCGGTTTCCCGGATTGCAGTGACAGGGCTGGGATTGTTTGTCTAAAGACGCTCCGATGTTCTGGGCTGACACTGAAGTGTTTTGCTTTCAGTTGCCAGACCACTCCCCAAGTCTTCATAACAGGTCCTTTCATATCCATCCACTGCACCAATGCAGTGCTGCCTCCGCTAATTGCTTTCTCGTTGAAGCAATTTTGTGGTGATCCTGACCAGACCTAAAGAATTCTGAATTATTTTAATCAGTTCACTGCTCATCGAGTTGCTGTTAGCACAGGAGATTGGACAGATTCAGCCCCTCTCTCATCCTCGTTTTCAAATCCCTTCATTGCCTCTCCCCTCCCTATCTCTGTAATCTCCTCCAGCACCACAACCCCCCAAGATGTCTCCGGTCCTCTAATTCTGCCCTCTTGAACATCCCTGAATTTAATCGTTCCACCACTGGTGGCCGTGCCTTCAGCTGCCGACATAAGAATATAAGAACATAAGAACATAAGAATTAGGAACAGGAATAGGCCATCGAGCCCCTCGAGCCTGCTCCGCCATTCAATCAGATCATGGCTGATCTGGCCGTGGACTCAGCCCCACTTACCAACCCGCTCCCCGTAACCCTTAATTCCCTTATTGGTTAAAAATCTATCTATCTGTGACTTGAATACATTCAATGAGCTAGCCTCAACTGCTTCCTTGGGCAGAGAATTCCACAGATTCACAACCCTCTGGGAGAAGAAATTCCTTCTCAACTCAGTTTTAAATTGGCTTCCCCGTATTTTGAGGCTGTGCCCCCTAGTTCTAGTCTCCCCGACCAGTGGAAACAACCTCTCTGCCTCTATCTTGTCTATCCCTTTCATTATTTTAAATGTTTCTATAAGATCACCCCTCATCCTTCTGAACTCCAACGAGTAAAGACCCAGTCTACTCAATCTATCATCATAAGGTAACCCCCTCATCTCCGGAATCAGTCTTGTGAATCGTCTCTGTACCCCCTCCAAAGCCAGTATACCCTTCCTTAATTAAGGTGACCAAAACTGCACGCAGTACTCCAGGTGCGGCCTTACCAATACCCTGTACAGTTGCAGCAGGACCTCCCTGCTTTTGTACTCCATCCCTCTCGCAATGAAGGCCAACATTCCATTCGCCTTCCTGATTACCTGCTGCACCTGCAAACTAACTTTTTGGGATTCATGCACAAGGACCCCCAGGTCCCTCTGCACCTCAGCATGTTGTAATTTCTCCCCATTCAAATAATATTCCCTTTTTCTGTTTTTTTTCCCAAGATGGATGACCTCACACTTTCCGACATTGTATTCCATCTGCCAAACCTTAGCCCATTTGCTTAACCTATCCAAATCTCTTTGCAGCCTCTCTGTGTCCTCTACACAACCCGCTTTCCCACTAATCTTTGTGTCATCTGCAAATTTTGTTACACTACACTCTGTCCCCTCTTCCAGATCATCTATGTATATTGTAAACAGTTGTGGTCCCAGCACCGATCCCTGTGGCACACCACTAACCACCGATTTCCAACCCGAAAAGGACCCATTTATCCCAACTCTCTGCTTTCTGTTCGCCAGCCAATTCTCTATCCATGCTAATACATTTCCTCTGACTCCGCGTACCTCTATCTTCTGCAGTAACCTTTTGTGTGGCACCTTATCGAATGCCTTTTGGAAATCTAAATACACCACATCCATCGGTACACCTCTATCCACCATGCTCGTTATATCCTCAAAGAATTCCAGTAAGTTAGTTAAACATGATTTCCCCTTCATGAATCCATGCTGTATCTGCTTGATTGCACTATTCCTATCCAGATGTCCCGCTATTTCTTCCTTAATGATAGTTTCAAGCATTTTCCCCAATACAGATGTTAAACTAACCGGCCTATAGTTACCTGCCTTTTGCCTGCCCCCTTTTTTAAACAGAGGCGTTACATTAGCTGCTTTCCAATCCGCTGGTACCTCCCCAGAGTCCAGAGAATTTTGGTCGATTATAACGAATGCATCTGCTATAACTTCCGCCATCTCTTTTAATACCCTGGGCCCCAAGCTCTGGAATTCCCCCTCTACACCTCCCCACCTCTCTACCTCTCTTTCCTTCTTTCAGAAGCTCATAAAAAGCTACCTCTTTGACCAATCTTTTGGTCACCTGCGCTAATATTTCCTTACGTGGCTGGGTGTCAAATTAGTTTGGTAACGCTCCTGTGAAGCGCCTGTGAAGGGAGGTTTTACTACGTTAAAAGCGCGGAATAAATACAAGGGCTTGGAAATTGGCCTCGTTAGCACTTCCGTGTATTGACTTCGGGGGCGGGCGGACGGCGGGGGGGTGGTGTCGATAATCGGATGCTAACCGGCGCTAACCGTAACATCGCCTCCCACCATATTGGGCGGGAGTTTTGCGGCAGCGGTACAGCCCTGGACTCCTTCGCCCAGGGATCGTGACATCATCGCCGCGGTAACGCCCCCGGACCCGAACTTGCAATTTGCCCCCTGCAGCCTCGCCAGGCGAACACACCAACAGCTGCAGGAGGTGTCCATCGGGGGGGGGGGGGGGCGGGGGCCGAGCGCTTTGGTGCCGATGCTTAAAGGCCAGGTGAGTAAAAACAAAATCTACCATCGCTCTTGCAGGGTTCCTGCCCGCGATCGACCAGCCCGGCAACTCTGTGTGAGAACCTCGGGCTGATCGAGTGGGATCGCGGCTGCTGTGGTGGAAAAGATACGTGTTTTTATTGCAGGGCCTGCAGCGATGGCCTTTCCCTTTAAGGGGCGGACGGAGCCTTTCAACGTGGCAGTGCTGCTCACCTACCGCCTTGCCTGCTGCCGATGGCGCTCCGGGAGGGAAGCGGAGAGCCGGATTTAACGTTCCATTTCCTTCCTGCAGCGCAAACGCCGAATTTGTGAAAAGTTTGAAAACACCGGCGCCTGGCGCTCACTTTGCAAACATTTTGCAGAGTTGCCGCCGCAGACCCGGCGCTCCCTCAATTCCTCCCTCAAGTTGTTGTTGTTGTTGTTGAATGACACTCTATGCTCGCACTGTGATCATGTGATATGGTCTCGTGCTTTGACGGAGGCGGGCTCTTTGTCTTTGGCGCAGAAACAAAGTTGGGTATTCAGAGTTAAGTGGCTTGAATTCACTGCACAAAACCCCTCGTTATCCAGCACTAATTTGTATCAAAGAGACACTTAATTAGAGAAGTTTCAAGGATAGATGTTGCTAGGGGATTTGAGTATAGGAGCAGGGAGGTCTTACTGCAGTTGTACAGGGCCTTGGTGAGGCCACATCTTGAATATTGTGTTCAGTTTTGGTCTCCTAATCTGAGGAAGGACATTCTTGCTATTGAGGGAGTGCAGCGAAGGTTCACCAGACTGATTCCCCGGATGGCAGGACTGACATATGAAGAAAGACTGGATCGGCTCGGCTTATATTCACTGGAGAGAAGTTATATTCCTCAGAGACTTCTGATCAACAACTGCTGATCTTGCTGTTTAAGTATTACAGAGGTTACAGATTCAGTTTAATGCATTATACATTTGTTCTATACCTACATTGGGCCCCAGGAGAGACGTGAGTCTGGGGCCAGAAGAGGTGAGGGCCCAGGGGCAGCACGGGCCCAGCCCACACTGCGATATGTGTGTGCACTAGGTCCGTGCAGCAGAGCTGGTCTCCAGTCGTCCTGGTTAACCCTTGCCACTGGACCAAGACCTAGCTCTGTCAAGCCCCGTGTGGTGGCTGGTGTGCAACGGCCACCCCACGTTAAAAAAATTCAAGCACAGGCATCTTCCACTCTCCAAGATGTAGTTCGGGATCTGGAATATTAGGTCCTTCATTGAAACACCTGTGAACTCATCCCTTTTTGGCGTCGAAGCAAGTCATCCTCACTTCGAGGGACTGCCTATGATGATTCACTGGAATTTAGAAGAATGAGAGGGGATCTCATAGAAACGTTTAAAATTCTGATGGGGTTGGACATGTTAGATGCAGGAAGAATGTTCCCGATGTTGGGGAAGTCCAGAACCAGGGGTCACAGTCTAAGGGTAAGGGGTAAGCCATTTAGGACCGAGATGAGGAGAAACTTCTTCTCTCAGAGAATTGTGAACCTGTGGAATTCTCTACCACAGAAAGTTGCGAGGCCAATTCACTAAATTTAAAAAGGAGTTGGATGTGGCCCTTACGACTAAAGGGATCAAGGGGTATGGAGAGAAAGCAGGAATGGGGTACTGAAATTGCAAAAATGATCAGCCATGATCATATTGAATGGTGGTGCAGGCTCGAAGGGCCGAATGGCCTACTCCTGCACCTATTTTCTATGTTTCTATGTTTCTAAGAATGGAAACTCAAGTCCTGGTCATCATCATCATAGGCCATCCCTAGAACGAGGATGATTTGCTTTCACAAGAGTTCACAGATGTTTCAATGAAGGATCCGATGTTCCAGTCCTGAACTCCAGTTGAGGGGGTGGAAGATGCCTGTGCGTGGATTTCTTTAACGTGTGGTGACCTTTGCACATCAGCCACCACACGGGCTCGACAGAGGTAGGCCTTTATCCAGTGGCAAGGGTTAAACAGGACGACTGGAGATCTGCTCTGCTGCACGGACCTAATGCGCGCACATATCGCAGTGTGGGCTGGGCCCGTGCTGCCCCTGAACCCTCGGTTCTTCTGGGCCCCGTACCCTCATTTTCCGCTCCTCCGCCACGATCTCCCACCGCACCTCCGCACCAAACATTCGCCGAACCTCCGCCACGATCACCCACCGAATCCCAGCCACGATCCCTCATCGCTCCTCCACCCCGATCACTCGCCGCACCTCCGCCACAACCTTCCCGCTCCTCCGCTGTACCAGGGCCCCACCGGTGCTCCTGCCCACGCTCCAAATGGCGACCTGGGTCCTGATGACGTCACCCAATCGCCTAGCTCGAAATCGTCGCACATTTGGAGCAGCTCGCGCTGAAAGCTGCAGTGGTATGCTCCAGCTCTTATACTTCCCGAACTGCGGAGGTGTTCTTTAATGTAGTGAAACGTTCCAAGGCGCTTCCCAGGAGTATTATGAGATAAAAATATTTGACACCGAGCCGCAAAATAGAAATTAGCGCAGGTGACCAAAAGCTTGATCAAAGAGGTAGGTTTTAAGGAGCGCCTTAAAGGAGGAAAGAGAGGTAGAGAGGTTTAGGGAGGGAGTTCCCGAGCTTGGGGCCCAGGCAACAGAAGGCACAGCCACCGATGGTGGAGCGATTATAATCAGGGATGCTCAGGAGGGCAGAGTTAGAGGAGCGCAGACATCTCAGCGGGGTTGTGGGGCTAGAGGAGATTACAGCGATAGGGAGGGGCGAGACCATGGAAGGAGTTGAAAATAAGGATGAGAATTTTGAAATCGAGGCGTTGCTTAACCGAATCCAATGTAGGTCAGCGAGCACAGTGGGTGATGGGTGAGCGGGACTTGGTGTGAGTTAGGACACGGGCAGACGAGTTTTGGATCACCCCTAATTTACGTCGGGTAGAATGTGGGAGGCCAGCCAGGAGTGCGTTGGAATAGCCAAGTTTAGAGGTAACAAAGGCACGGATGAGGGTTTCAGTGGCGGATGAGCTGAGGCAAGGGCGGATACGGGCGATGTTACGGAGGTGGAAATAGGCGGCCTTAGTTACGCTGCGGATATGTGGTCGAAAGCTCATTTCAGGGTCAAATATGACAGCAAGGTTGCCAACAGTTTGGTTCAGCCTCAGATAGGAGTTGGGGAGCTGCCGACACTGACATAGCACTAAACTGATGATCAAAGATCGAGACATTGACAAGAATAGAATAAGCTGCAGTATAACTTCAAACGTTTACTCTTTAGGGAACTATCCTGAGTTTAGGAGGGAACAAGGCACACAATACTGGTTGATAGCAGAGTGGGGACATGTAATCTGTGCAGTAGGGTTAGGAGGCACAGCACATGAAAATCCCCTTCTGCCACTTGGGCGATATACTGGAGGATAGGTATCTCCCCGAACACTAACCCCGAATACGGGAGCCTTCGCAGAAGGAGGGACAAGAGGAGGAAAGCGGGGTTAATACAGAATGGTGCATCAGAACATCAGAAATAGGAGCAGGAGTCGGCTATTCGGCCCCTCGAGCCTGCTCCGCCATTTTAATACGATCATGGCTGATCTGATCATGGACTCAACTCCACTTCCCTGTCCGCTCCCCATAACCCTTGACTCCCTTATTGTTCAAAAATCTGTCTATCTCCATCTTGAATATATTCAATGACCCAGCCTCCACAGCTCTCTGGGGCAGAGAATTCCACAGATTTACAACCCTCTGAGAGAAGAAATTCTGCCTCATCTCAGTTTTAAATGGGCGGCCCCTTATTCTGAGACTATGCCCCTTAGTTCGAGATTCCCCCACGAGGGGAAATATCCTCTCTGCATCTACCTTTTTGAGCCCCCTCATAATCTGATATGTTTCGATAAGATTACCTCTCATTCTTCTAAACTCCAATGAGTATAGGCCCAAACTGCTCAACCTTTCTCCATAAGGCAATCCCTAAATCTCCGGAATCAACCTAGTGAACCTTCTCTGAACAGCCTCCAATGCAAGTATATCCCTCCTTAAATAAGGATTGTAAGCATTGTAAGAACGGATTTGCATTTATATAGTGCCTTTCACAGCCTCAGGACATCCCCAACGCACTTTACAGTCAATGAAGTACTTTTGAGGTGTCGTCACTGTTGCAATGTAGGAAACATGGCCACTGATTAGGGCAGAGCGAGCTCCCACAAACAGTGATGTGGTAATTGAATGGATCATCTGTTTGAGTGATATTGGTTAAGGGACAAAGGTTGACAAAGAAGCTGTGAGATTATCCAAAAAACTGCTTCACTAATGTCCTTTCAGTAAGGAAAGCTGCCGTCCTTAACCGGTCTGGGTGACTCCAGTCCCACCCCAACGTGGTTGACTCTTAACTGCCCTCTGAACTGAGCTTGATGCCAGAACATTGTCCACATGCCCGACATGAGACTCCCAAAGCAAGCGCTCTACTCGGAACTCGGCAAGCGAGCCCCAGGTGGGCAGAGGAAACGTTACAGCGACACCCTCAAAGCCTCCCTGATAAAATGCAGCATCCCCACCGGCACCTGGGAATCCCTGGCCAAAGACCGCCCTAAGTGGAGGAAGAGCATCCGGGAGGGTGCTGAGCACCTCGAGTCTCGTCGCCGAGAGCATGCAGAAAGCAAGCGCAGGCAGCGGAAGGAGCGTGCGGCAAACCAGACTCCCCACCCACCCTTTCCTCCAACCACTGTCTGTCCCACCTGTGACACAGACTGTAATTCCCATATTGGATTGTTCAGTCACCTGAGGACTCACTTTTAGAGTGGAAGCAAGTCTTCCTCGATTCCGAGGGCCTGCCTATGATGATGATGATAATGGTGCCCTCTGAACTGGCCCAGTGAGCCACTCAGTTGGATCAAATCAGAGCAACACAGGATGGGCAATAAATACCAGCCTTGCTAGTGACGCCCACATCCTGAGAACGAATAAAAAGGAACAGTTTCCTGCCTTCCAAGTTATTAGGCCTAGTAACCAATTTTCCTCTGTACTGTATTTGCTTCATGGGTTCTTTGCTTAAGAATTCATAGCAAAACAGTGCTTTGAAGAACTGGTTGCTTTATTAACAAAAGGTTTAACAATCGCACTACACATTACCAATTCATCCACTAGGCTCACAACCACCTGCCTCATCGTGGATCCCCCAAACCCAACTGGCCGGGGTTTTATTGAGTCTTGTCAACATCACGTGACTGGCTAAGCCATTCCCAACTCAACAGCTTTACAAGCCTGTGAGCATTACTCACAGGTTCGCACATTACACTCATGATCAGGATTAATGGTGAGACCTGAGTCACAGATGCAGAGTGAGATTTCAGTAGGGAGGAGGCCTTGAATTGCTTGTGTTCACAAGCCACTTGCGCAAGTTGCCGGATAGAATCCTGACCTTTAGCCCGTGTCCAATGCCCAGTGCAGCCACTGAAGCTGGGGGGCCACTAACTCATCACAGCCCAGGCTGTACATACTGGGCCCTTCCTGCTCTGAGTCAGACGGCTGTGGGTTCAAGCCCCACTCCAGAGTCATAATCCAGGCTGACACTCCCAGTGCAGTGCTGAGGGAGTGTGACACTATCAGAGATGCCGTCTTTCGAATGAGACGTTAAAACTGAGGCCCTGTCTACCCTCTCAGATGGATGTAAAAGATCCCATGGCACTATTTCGAAGAAGAGCAGGGGAGTTCTCCCCTTGGTCCTGTGGCAATATTTATCCCTCAACCAACATAACAAAAACTGATTATCTGGTCATTATCTAGTTGCAGTTTGTGGGAGCTTGCTGAGCGCAAATTGGATGCCACGTTTCCTACATTATAACAGTGACTACACCTCAATCGTAATTCATTGGCTGTAAAATACTTTGGGACGTCCTGAGGTGGTGAAAGGTGCTATATAAATGCAAATCATCCTTTTTTTCTTTTTTTTTAAATGGCTTAACTATTCACTGGGTTAATGAGCTGGGTCATCGGGAGAGCTACAGTCACAAGGTGTTATTGAAACAAAACGCAACAAAATGCAACAAAGCACAGAGGTTATTTTGGGCGCGCTACTTAACCAACACCATTGACAAACAGACGAGCTGCTCAGTTATCTTGTTGGCTGTCTGTGGGATCTTGCTGTGCACAGATTGGCTGCTGCAATACAACGGGAACAGCAGAGCGCCATTCCTTCTCTGTAATCTGCTTTGGGGTATTTCCCGGAAGATGCGATTGATTGCGATGAGCCCGGGGCAAAAAAACAGAGCAGAGGAGACCCGAAAATCCAGCTCTAATACTGGCCCAGAAATCCCGGTTCCTCCTTCCCGCGGGCGTTCGACTGGATTCCAGAAAAAAGAAGCGCACCCACCTGAAGCTGCTGCCCCCCCGCGAGATCCCGGTCCTGAGACCCCTCCTGACTGTGCGTCGCAGCGCGTGCACGTCAGGACATGCGCAGGCCTGGAGCTAGAGTCACATGGCTCTGGGCAGCCAATCAGCTAATATAGTATATTCTCATTCACAGTAATAGGAGTTTCGTAAGTCCGAAACTCCTATTACTATGAATGAGAAACACCCCCAAATACTACATAAAACATTAAAAAAACACCTCACATAAATATATTATCGAAATTAAAGTTGATAGAAATGTTTTTGAAAAATAAATTTTGCCGATTTTTAAAAAAAGTTTCAATAATGGTTTAAAATATAATTACCTGAGGGGCCAAGGTTTTTAACATAAATATGTATTTTTAAATTTTATTTAAACATGTTTTTGTTATGTTTTTAAACTCTTACGCTGGTAAAAGTAGGCTATGTGCCTGCTTTTACCAGGTGCAAGAGTTGTAAGGACATTGGCTGGGCAAGAGATGGGTAACTAGCCCAATCTCTGCCGTGGGAATGTCCTCCCTCCTGAGATGCGTGAGATCTGCCAAGCCAGAAACTTGACAGATCGGAAAAGCCGGTTTTCAGCAAATGTGCATTGCGCGCTGAAAACCGTTTTTTCCGATGTCTTCCCGGGTCCATAGAAACTCCGTACAGACCAGGAGACGCCGCGATTTCTGGCCCATTGTTTCTCTCTTCTGCTTCTCAGCAATGCATTTTTATCTGGCCCCATTTGTTGCCGGGAGCTCTCTGAATTCTTGCCACAAGCTTGGCACCGTCTGATCGATGTTCTGGGAGAGTTTCAAAGCTTTTATCGCCAGTCATCAGTTCTCGCTGACTAGGGTATGTGGTAAAGTGTTATCAAACAATGACTAAGGTTTATTGATGTCTGAACTCCTCCAAAGGCTTGTTGGGAAAGTGTATCGCACTGTGCCATGCTGAGCAATGAAAGAACTTACGTTTATATAGCGCCTTTCATGACCACTGGGCGTTCCAAAGCACTTTACAGCCAATGAAGCACTTTTTGGAGCGTGGTCACTGTTGTATTGTGGGAAACATGGCTGACAATTTGTGCACAGCAAGCTCCCACAAACAGCAATGCGATAATGACCAGATAATCTGATTTGGTTATGTTGATTGAGGGATAAATATTGGTCCAGGACACCAGGGAGAACTCCCCTACACCTCTTCTAAAAAGTACACTCCAGGGACTTGTATACAAAATCCAGCTGGCTCTCGCAGTGCTGAGGGAGCGTCACACTGTCGGAGGGACAGTACTGAGGGAGTGCCGCACTGTCGGAGGGGCAGTACTGAGGGAGCGTCACACTGTTGGAGGGGCATTACCGAGGGAGTGCCGCACTGTCGGAGGGGCAGTACTGAGGGAGTGCCGCACTGTCGGAGGGGCAGTACTGAGGGAGCGCTGCACTGTGGGAGGGGCAGTGCTGAGGGAGCGCCACACTGTCAGAGGGACAGTACTGAGGGAGCACTGCACTGTCGGAGAGGCCATACTGAGGGAGCATTGCACTGTCGGAGGGGCAGTACTGTAGGAGGGGCAGTACTGAGGGAGTGCTGCACTGTCGGAGGGGCAGTACTGAGGGAGTGCAACACTGTTGGAGGGGTAATACTGAGAGAGCGCTGCACTGTTGGAGGGGCAGTACTGAGGGATCACTGCACTGTCGGAGGGGCAGTACTGAGGGAGCGCTGCATTGTTGGAGGGTCAGTAGTGAGGGAGTGCCGCCGTGTTGGAGGGGCAGTACTGAGGGAGTGCTGCACTGTCGGAGGGGCAGTACTGAGGGAGCCCTGCACTGTGGGAGGGGCAGTGCTGAGGGAGCGCTGCACTGTTGGAGGGTCAGTATTGAGGGAGTGCCGCAGTGTTGAAGGGGCAGTACCGAGGGAGCGCCGCACTGTCGGAGGGGCAGTACTGAGGGAGTGCTGCACTGTCGGAGGGACAGTGCTGAGGGAGCGCCGCACTGTCAGAGGGCAGTACTGAGGGAGTGCCGCACTGTCGGAGGTGCCGTCTTTCAGATGCTCTCTCAGATGGACGTAAAAGATCCCATTGCACTATTTCGAAGAAGAGCAGGGGAGTTATCCCCGGTGTCCTGGGCCAATATTTATCCCTCAATCAACATCACTAAAAACAGATGATCTGGTCATTGTCACATTGCTGTTTGTGGGAGCTTGCTATGCGCAAAGTGACTGCTGCGTTTCCCACAATACAACAGCGACTAGAATTTATAAAGTACTTTTTGGAACTTCGTGAGGTGGTGCACGGCGCTATGGAAATGCAAGTCTGTCTTTCTTTATTGAGATTATGATGGGAGTGCAGGAAGACGCAGAGAGAGATCCGCAGGATCCGATGAATCGATGAACAAGGAGGGTCAGCGGGACTGCCCTGTGATCTGTCTGACACAGGCCAGATCGGGAGCCAAGCGCTGCCTGCATTGGCGCAGAGGATCCAGAGGGAGAGAGAGCCAGGGACTGGGAGGCTCAGGCAGGCAGTGTGTGCAGAGAGAGGGAGAGGGAGAGGGTAGGGTCCCAGAGCAACACCATAGAGGAAAGGAGAGAAAACGGTCAGAACTGGAAGAGAAATAACGGCAAGAGAGAGAGAGTGAGAAAGGAAAGGGAGTTAGAGGGCAGGGAGGGAGGGAGAGGAACGAGAGAGAGAGAGACGGGGAAGGAGAGAGAGAGAGAGATAGTAACGGGGGAACGAGAGAGAAAAGGGGAAGGAGAGAGAGAGAGATAGTAACGGGGGAACGAGAGAGAGAAGGGGAAGGAGAGAGAGAGATAGGAACGAGAGAGAGAAAGAAGGGGAAGGACAGAGGGAGAGATAAGAACGGAGAAAAGAGAGAGGGAGAGAAGGGAAAGGGCGTTAAAGAGCAGGAAGAGAGGATCGGGGTCGAGAGAGGGAGTGAGACGATTTTGGGAGCGAGGGAGTGAGAAAGAAGAAAGGGAGAGAAAAAGAGCTGTGAAAAAAAGGGGAGGGAGCGAAAAGAGAGCTATAAAGGGAGAGAGAGAGAGGAGAGAGAGAGAAGGTGCCAGCCCGGGACAGATGAGAGAGGCCGGGCAGAGGACAGGACAGCAGTGAGCCTAGCCTAGCCCAGCCCGGCTCGGTAAAGATGCTGAGAGTATTCGTGCTCCAGGCGGAGCGGCTGCAGATTGTGGAGGAGGATATCAGCGATGCTTACTGCTCGGTGACCTTTCAAGGTAAGGGGGCTGGGGGGGATGGGAGACCCAGCCCGGTACATCTCGGCTCACTCACTGCTGGTGGCTGCAGACCCTGCTGCGGACTATCCCTGCTGATAAATATAGCTGGGAGCTGGGTTACACCGCGGTAAATATAACCCCAGCTCAAATTAACAGACTCTGCCTTCAAGTCGTGCTGGAGGGTTTATAACTTGTAACGGGGACGCTGCCAGATCTGGTGAATCTCTGGCTTGTCACTATCTCAGTCTGCCTCGCTATCTCTCGGTCTGTCTACCTCTCCTGCTGCATTCTGTCTCGCCTCTCTGTCCCTCCCTTGTCTCTGTGTGCGCGTGTCCTCCTATTGATATGTGCCTCTCTCCACCCAATGTCCCTGAGCAGAAGGGTCAATAACCAAGGGACATAGATTTAAAGTCATCGGTAGGAGGTTTAGAGGGGATTTGAGAGATAGCTTCTTCACCCAGCGGGTGGTGGGGGTGTGGAACTCACTGCCTGAAAGGGTGGTAGAGGCAGAAACCCTCACCACATTTAAACAGTACTTGGATGTGCACTTAAAGTTGCTGTAACCAACAGGGCTACGGACCAAGAGCTGGAAAGTGGGATTAGGCTGGATAGCTCTTGGTCGGCCGGCTCGGACACGATGGGCCGAGTGGCCTCCTTCCGTGCTGTAAATTTCTATGATTTTATGTAGGTATGTCTCTCTATCTATGTGTAGATGCGTCACTCTTTTTCTGAATGTGGGTGTGTCTCCCTCTCTCTACAGGTATCTCTGTATGTATTTATCTGTCTCTCTCTGTATGAAAGAGTGACTCTCGGTATCACTCTCTGTGTTTCTCTACGTCTCGTTGTCGGTCTCTCCCTCTCTATCTAAGTATCTCTCTCTCCCTCCCTATGTATTTATCTGCCTGTCTCTATATGAAAGAGTGACCCTCTCGAGGTATCTCGTTCCTTGTTTCGCTACCTTTCTATGTAGGTATGTCTCGTTGTCTGTCTCTCCCCGCCCCCCCTCTCTATTTGGTATGTGCCTGTGTCTGTATCTCCCACTCTCTTTATGTAAGTATGTCTGAGTCTCTCTCCCCCGCCTCTCTCTATTTGGTATGTGTCTGTCTCTCCCACTCTCTATATGTAGGTATGTCTCTCTCTCTCTCCCCCTCTCTCTATGTAGGTATGTCTCTCTCTCTCTCTCTCTCTATGTAGGTATGTCTCTCTCTCTCTCTCTCTCCCCCTCTCTATGTAGGTATGTCTCTCTCTCTCTCTCCCCCTCTCTCTATGTAGGTATCTCTCTCTCTCTCCCCCTCTCTATGTAGGTATGTCTCTCTCTCTCTCTATGTAGGTATGTCTCTCTCTCTCTCTCCCCCTCTCTCTATGTAGGTATGTCTCTCTCTCCCCCTCTCTCTATGTAGGTATGTCTCTCTCTCTCTCCCCCTCTCTCTATGTAGGTATGTCTCTCTCTCTCTCTCTCCCCCTCTCTCTATGTAGGTATGTCTCTCTCTCTCTCCCCCTCTCTCTATGTAGCTATGTCTCTCTCTCTCTCTCCCCCTCTCTCTATGTAGGTATGTCTCTCTCTCTATGTAGGTATGTCTCTCTCTCTCTCACCCCCTCTCTCTATGTAGGTATGTCTCTCTCTCTCTCCCCCTCTCTATGTAGGTATGTCTCTCTCTCTCTCTCTCTCTCCCTCTCTCTATGTAGGTATGTCTCTCTCTCTCTCTCCCCCTCTCTCTATGTAGGTACGTCTCTCTCTCTCTCCCCCTCTCTCTATGTAGGTATGTCTCTCTCTCTCTCACCCCCTCTCTCTATGTAGGTATGTCTCTCTCTCTCCCCCTCTCTCTATGTAGGTATGTCTCTCTCTCTCTTTCTATGTAGGTATGTCTCTCTCTCCCTCTCTCTATGTAGGTATGTCTCACTCTCTCTCTCTCCCCCTCTCCCTATGTAGGTATGTCTCTCTCTCTCTCCCCCCCCTCTCTCTATGTAGGTATGTCTCTCTCTCTCTCTCTCTCCATGTAGGTATGTCTCTCTCTCTCTCTCTCTCTCTATGCAGGTATGTCTCTCTCTCTCCCCCCCTCTCTCTATGTAGGTATGTTTCTCTCTCTCTCTCTCTCCCCCTCTCTCTCTATGTAGGTATGTCTCTCTCTCTCCCCCTCTCTCTATGTAGGTATGTCTCTCTCTCTCTCTCTCCCCCTCTCTCTATGTAGGTATGTCTCTCTCTCTCTCTCGATGTAGGTATGTCTCTCTCTCTCTCTCTCTATGTAGGTATGTCTCTCTCTCTCTCTCCTCCTCTCTCTATGTAGGTATGTCTCTCTCTCTCTCCCCCTCTCTCTCCCTCTCTCTCTATGTAGGTATGTCTCTCTCTCTCTCCCCCTCTCCCTCTCTCTCTATGTAGGTATGTCTCTCTCTCCCCCTCTCTCTATGTAGGTATGTCTCTCTCTCTCTCCCCCTCTCTCTATGTAGGTATGTATCTCTCTCTCTCTCTCTCTTGTAAGGGGTTTTCACAGGGTTGTTGTTGTGCCTTGGGTGTCTCTCTCTGGGCTTCTGCCCTCACAGCTTATGCCTGGCCTGTGAGGTACCCTGAGTGCTGCAAGAGCACCCCTGGAGAGACTGTGTCCACAGCTTATGAAGGGGGTTTTGAGACTCGTGCGTCCCCACAGCTTATGCCTAGCCTGTGAGGCACCTGTGAGTGTCAAACACTCCTAACCCCTTCTTCCCTAGCCTGTGACACACAGTTGAGCGTTTTCGAGGCGCTCCTAGCTTCCCTTACACGGTTCTGACATAAGACTCACGATCAGGAGATGTAATACAATAGAACTGAGACAAGGTGATTCCAAGAGGAACTTTAGGCTTCCAATTTATTTGGCAAGGTGTAACTCAACAAACAGCAATACACCAACAAAACAATCCCCCTAAATCCCACTAAACGGACACAACGAAAATCTTTACACCAGTTTAGCAGTACAATGCCCAACCTCCCACCTTTCCTGGCCTAACTGAGTTGGGAGTTCTGGGGACCAGAGGTTATACTCACTACTGTGCCTTCTGCAGTCTGGTGGTTTGTTTCTTCTATCTTCAGTGTCTTCGGACACTGGTTTTCCTTCCGTGTCGAGAGGCCTGTGGTTGTGGTTGTTGAATCACCAGGGCAGGGAAAATCATCACTCCTCAAATCCACTACGTCAGAAACCCCTTTTTTATAGCCAGATTATCCAGTCCGCCTCTCCTGCTGAAGTCGATTCTTCTCATTGGTGGACTTTTGATTTTGAAAAATGCAACAGTTTGAGGTTTTTAGGTTTTTTTCCCCACTGATCTTAACCTACTCAAGGTTTGAGTGGGTGTTGATTGCATTGGCCTCCTGTAGCCATTGTGCTAGTCTGGCCTGAGCCAGATATTTCTATGCCTGATGTTGGAATATGTATGTGGCATTGTTTAAATGCTAATGTTTTCAAGGGGCAAGTTTCGAGGGTATACAGTTCCCAGACAATTTGATTAGT
The DNA here is from genome assembly GCF_044704955.1 of Pristiophorus japonicus. Classification (NCBI taxonomy): domain Eukaryota; kingdom Metazoa; phylum Chordata; class Chondrichthyes; family Pristiophoridae; genus Pristiophorus; species Pristiophorus japonicus. The sequence continues at coordinate 7,686,495 of NC_091978.1, forward strand.
TCCAATGTCCAAACTGGCCCTTTTGATATTGACTCCACCCCTTTTCTTGCACACCTTTAAAAAAATCCCAAATTCGATTAAAGTTCATAGTTTCTTCCATGTGCACTTTAGGATTTCAAACTTTCTGGTAGATAGTTCCAAATTAAATTCCCTTTCCTATGAGTCCAAACACTGGGGGGGGGGGGTCTCCATTTGTGTCCCAAAGTTTTCCTTCCATCGGTTTCAATTCACAGCACAGACTGATCCCACAGCCCTTTTCCTTCTGGGTAAAATGAGGGGGTTTTCGTCCTCCCCTACACTCTATGTAGGTATGTCTCTCTCTCCCCCTCTCTCTATGTCGGTATGTCTCTCTCTCTCTCCCCCTCTCTCTATGTAGGTATGTCTCTCTCTCTCTCTCTCCCTCTCTCTCGATGTAGGTATGTCTCTCTCTCTCTCTCTCCCCCTCTCTCTATGTAGGTATGTCTCTCTCTCTCTCTCTCTCCCCCTCTCTCTATGTAGGTATGTCTCTCTCTCTCTCTCCCCCTCTCTCTATGTAGGTATGTCTCTCTCTCTCTCTCTCCCCCTCTCTCTATGTAGGTATGTTTCTCTCTCTCTCTCTCTCTCGATGTAGGTATGTCTCTCTCTCTCTCTCTCCCCCTCTCTCTATGTAGGTATGTCTCTCTCTCTCTCTCTCTCTCTATGTAGGTATGTCTCTCTCTCTCTCTCTCTCTCCCCCTCTCTCTATGTAGGTATGTCTCTCTCTCTCTCTCTATGTAGGTATGTCTCTCTCTCTCTCTCTCTCTCTCCCTCTCTCTCTATGTAGGTATGTCTCCCTCTCTCTCTCTATGTAGGTATGTCTCTCTCTCTCTCTCTCTCTCTCTCTATGTAGGTATGTCTCTCTCTCTCTCTCCGCCTCTCTCTATGTAGGTATGTCTCTCTCCCTCTCTCTCTCTCACTCTCTCTGTAGGTATGTCTCTCTCTCTCTCTCTCTATGTCGGTATGTCTCTCTCTCTCCCCCTCTCTCTATGTAGGTATGTCTCTCTCTCTCTCTCTCTCTCTCTCTATGTAGGTATGTCTCTCTCTCTCTCCCCCTCTCTCTATGTAGGTATGTCTCTCTCTCTCTCTCTCTCTCTCTCGATGTAGGTATGTCTCTCTCTCTCTCTCTCTCTCGATGTAGGTATGTCTCTCTCTCTTTCTCCCCCTCTCTCTATGTAGGTATGTCTCTCTCTCTCTCTCCGCCTCTCTCTATGTAGGTATGTCTCTCTCCCTCTCTCTCTCTCACTCTCTCTGTAGGTATGTCTCTCTCTCTCTCTCTCTATGTCGGTATGTCTCTCTCTCTCCCCCTCTCTCTATGTAGGTATGTCTCTCTCTCTCTCTCTCTCTCTCTCTATGTAGGTATGTCTCTCTCTCTCTCCCCCTCTCTCTATGTAGGTATGTCTCTCTCTCTCTCTCTCTCTCTCTCGATGTAGGTATGTCTCTCTCTCTCTCTCTCTCTCGATGTAGGTATGTCTCTCTCTCTTTCTCCCCCTCTCTCTATGTAGGTATGTCTCTCTCTCTCTCTCTATCTCTCTCTCTATGTAGGTATGTCTCTCTCTCTCTCTCTCTCTCTCTATGTAGGTATGTCTCTCTCTCTCTCTCTCTCTCCCTCTCTCTCTATGTAGGTATGTCTCTCTCTCTCTCTCTCCCCCTCTCTCTATGTAGGTATGTCACTCTCTCTCTCTCTCTCTCTCTATGTAGGTATGTCTCTCTCTCTATCTCTCCCCCTCTCTCTATGTAGGTATGTCTCTCTCTCTCTCTCCCCCCCTCTCTCTATGTAGGTATGTCTCTCTCTCTCTCTCTCTCTCTCTCTCTATGTAGGTATGTCTCTCTCTCTCTCTCCCCCTCTCTCTATGTAGGTATGTCTCTCTCTCTCTCTCTCTCTCTCTATGTAGGTATGTCTCTCTCTCTCTCTCCCCCTCTCTCTATGTAGGTATGTCTCTCTCTCTCTCTCTCTCTCTCTATGTAGGTATGTCTCTCTCTCTCTCTCTCCCCCTCTCTCTATGTAGGTATGTCTCTCTCTCTCTCTCCCCCCCTCTCTCTATGCAGGTATGTCTCTCTCTCTCTCTCTCTCTCTCTCTCTATGTAGGTATGTCTCTCTCTCTCTCTCCCCCTCTCTCTATGTAGGTATGTCTCTCTCTCTCTCTCTCCCCCTCTCTCTATGTAGGTATGTCTCTCTCTCTCCCCCTCTCTCTATGTAGGTATGTCTCATTCTCTCTCTCTATCTCTCTCTCTATGTAGGTATGTCTCTCTCTCTCTCTCTCTCTCTCTCTCTATGTAGGTATGTCTCTCTCTCTCTCTCTGTCTCTCACTCTATGTAGGTATGTCTCTCTCTCTCTCTCTCCCCCTCTCTCTATGTAGGTATCTCTCTCTCTCTCTCTCTCTCTCTCTCTATGTAGGTATGTCTCTCTCTCTCTCTCTCTCTCTCTCTATGTAGGTATGTCTCACTCTCTCTCTCCCCCTCTCTCTATGTAAGTATGTCTCTCTCTCTCTCTCTCTCTCTCTCTCTATGTAGGTATGTCTCTCTCTCTCTCTCTCTCTCTCTATGTAGGTATGTCTCTCTCTCTCTCTATGTAGGTATGTCTCTCTCTCTCTCTCTCTCTATGTAGGTTTGTCTCTCTCTCTCTCTGCCTCTCTCTCTATGTAGGTATGTCTCTCTCTCTCCCCCTCTCTCTATGTAGGTATGTATCTCTCTCTCCCTCTCTCTCTATATAGGTATGTCTCTCTTTCTCTCTCTCTCTCTCTCTATGTAGGTATGTCTCTCTCTCCCCCCCTCTCTCTATGTAGGTATGTCTCTCTCTCTCTCCCCCTCTCTCTATGTAGGTATGTCTCTCTCTCTCTCTCCCCCCCTCTCTCTATGTAGGTATGTCTCTCTCTCTCTCTCTCTCTCTCTCTATGTAGGTATGTCTCTCTCTCTCTCTCTCCCCCTCTCTCTATGCAGTATCTCTCTCTCTCTCTCTCTCTCTCTCTATGCAGGTATGTCTCTCTCTCTCTCTCTCTCTCTCTCTCTCTCTGTGTAGATATGTCTCTCTCTCTCTCTCTCTCTCTCTCTATGTAGGTATGTCTCTCTCTCTCTCTCCCTCTCTCTCTATGTAGGTATGTCTCTCTCCTCTCTCTCCCCCTCTCTCTATGTAGGTATGTCTCTCTCTGTCTCTCTCTCTCTATGTAGGTATGTCTCTCTCTCTCTCTCACTCTCTCTATGTTGGTATGTCTCTCTCTCTCTTTCTCCCCCCTCTCTCTATGTAGGTATGTCTCTCTCTCTCTCTCCCCCTCTCTCTATGTTGGTATGTCTCTCTCTCTCTCTCTCTCCCCCTCTCTCTATGTAGGTATGTCTCTCTCTCTCTCTCTCCCTCTCTCTCTATGTAGGTATGTCTCTCTCTCTCTCTCTCTCCCCCTCTCTCTATGTAGGTATGTCTCTCTCTCTCTCTCTCCCCCTCTCTCTATGTAGGTATGTCTCTCTCTCTCTCTCTCTCTCTCTCTATGTAGGTATGTCTCTCTCTCTCTCTATGTAGGTATGTCTCTCTCTCTCTCTCTCTCTCTCTATATGTAGGTATGTCTCTCTCTCTCTCCCCCTCTCTCTATGTAGGTGTGTCTATCACTCTCTCTCCCTCTCTCTATGTAGGTATGTCCCTCTCTCTCTCTCCCCCTCTCTCTATGTAGGTATGTCTCTCTCTCTCTCCCCCTCTCTCTATGTATGTATGTCTCTCTCTCTCTCTCTCTATGTAGGTATGTCTCTCTCTCTCTCTCTCCCCCTCTCTCTATGTAGGTATGTCTCTCTCTCTCTCTCTCTCTCTCTCTATGTAGGTATCTCTCTCTCTCTCTCTCTCTCTCTCTCTATGTAGGTATGTCTCTCTCTCTCTCCCCCTCTCTCTATGTAGGTATGTCTCTCTCTCTCTCTCTCTCTCCCTCTCCCCCTCTCTCTATGTAGGTATGTCTCTCTCTCTCCCCCTCTCTCTATGTAGGTATATCTCTCTCTCCCCCTCTCTCTATGTAGGTATGTCTCTCTGCTCTCTCTCTCTCTCTCTATGTAGGTATGTCTCGCTCTCTCTCTCTCCCTCTCTCTCTATGCAGGTATGTCTCTCGCTCTCTCTCTCTCCCTCTATGTAGGTATCGCTCTCTCTCTCTCTCTCTCTCTCTCTCTCCATGTAGGTATGTCTCTCTCTCTCTCTCTCTATGTAGGAATGTCTCTCTCTCTCTCTCTCTCTATGTAGGTTTGACTCTCTCTCTCTCTGCCTCTCTCTCTATGTAGGTATGTCTCTCTCTCTCCCCCTCTCTCTATGTAGGTATGTCTCTCTCTCTCCCTCTCTCTCTATATAGGTATGTCTCTCTCTCTCTCTCTCTCTCTCTCTCTATGTAGGTATGTCTCTCTCTCCCCCCCTCTCTCTATGTAGGTATGTCTCTCTCTCTCTCCCCCTCTCTCTATGTAGGTATGTCTCTCTCTCTCTCTCCCCCCCTCTCTCTATGTAGGTATGTCTCTCTCTCTCTCTCTCTCTCTCTCTATGTAGGTATGTCTCTCTCTCTCTCTCCCCCTCTCTCTATGTAGGTATCTCTCTCTCTCTCTCTCCCTCTCTCTCTATGTAGGTATGTCTCTCTGTTCTCTCTCTCTCTCTCTATGTAGGTATGTCTCTCTCTCTATCTCTCCCCCTCTCTCTATGTAGGTATGTCTCTCTCTCTCTCTCCCCCCCTCTCTCTATGTAGGTATGTCTCTCTCTCTCTCTCTCTCTCTCTCTCTATGTAGGTATGTCTCTCTCTCTCTCTCCCCCTCTCTCTATGTAGGTATGTCTCTCTCTCTCTCTCTCTCTCTCTATGTAGGTATGTCTCTCTCTCTCTCTCCCCCTCTCTCTATGTAGGTATGTCTCTCTCTCTCTCTCTCTCTCTCTATGTAGGTATGTCTCTCTCTCTCTCTCTCCCCCTCTCTCTATGTAGGTATGTCTCTCTCTCTCTCTCCCCCCCTCTCTCTATGCAGGTATGTCTCTCTCTCTCTCTCTCTCTCTCTCTCTATGTAGGTATGTCTCTCTCTCTCTCTCCCCCTCTCTCTATGTAGGTATGTCTCTCTCTCTCTCTCTCCCCCTCTCTCTATGTAGGTATGTCTCTCTCTCTCCCCCTCTCTCTATGTAGGTATGTCTCATTCTCTCTCTCTATCTCTCTCTCTATGTAGGTATGTCTCTCTCTCTCTCTCTCTCTCTCTCTCTATGTAGGTATGTCTCTCTCTCTCTCTCTGTCTCTCACTCTATGTAGGTATGTCTCTCTCTCTCTCTCTCCCCCTCTCTCTATGTAGGTATCTCTCTCTCTCTCTCTCTCTCTCTCTCTATGTAGGTATGTCTCTCTCTCTCTCTCTCTCTCTCTCTATGTAGGTATGTCTCACTCTCTCTCTCCCCCTCTCTCTATGTAAGTATGTCTCTCTCTCTCTCTCTCTCTCTCTCTCTATGTAGGTATGTCTCTCTCTCTCTCTCTCTCTCTCTATGTAGGTATGTCTCTCTCTCTCTCTATGTAGGTATGTCTCTCTCTCTCTCTCTCTCTATGTAGGTTTGTCTCTCTCTCTCTCTGCCTCTCTCTCTATGTAGGTATGTCTCTCTCTCTCCCCCTCTCTCTATGTAGGTATGTATCTCTCTCTCCCTCTCTCTCTATATAGGTATGTCTCTCTTTCTCTCTCTCTCTCTCTCTATGTAGGTATGTCTCTCTCTCCCCCCCTCTCTCTATGTAGGTATGTCTCTCTCTCTCTCCCCCTCTCTCTATGTAGGTATGTCTCTCTCTCTCTCTCCCCCCCTCTCTCTATGTAGGTATGTCTCTCTCTCTCTCTCTCTCTCTCTCTATGTAGGTATGTCTCTCTCTCTCTCTCTCCCCCTCTCTCTATGCAGTATCTCTCTCTCTCTCTCTCTCTCTCTCTATGCAGGTATGTCTCTCTCTCTCTCTCTCTCTCTCTCTCTCTGTGTAGATATGTCTCTCTCTCTCTCTCTCTCTCTCTCTATGTAGGTATGTCTCTCTCTCTCTCTCCCTCTCTCTCTATGTAGGTATGTCTCTCTCCTCTCTCTCCCCCTCTCTCTATGTAGGTATGTCTCTCTCTGTCTCTCTCTCTCTATGTAGGTATGTCTCTCTCTCTCTCTCACTCTCTCTATGTTGGTATGTCTCTCTCTCTCTTTCTCCCCCCTCTCTCTATGTAGGTATGTCTCTCTCTCTCTCTCCCCCTCTCTCTATGTTGGTATGTCTCTCTCTCTCTCTCTCTCCCCCTCTCTCTATGTAGGTATGTCTCTCTCTCTCTCTCTCCCTCTCTCTCTATGTAGGTATGTCTCTCTCTCTCTCTCTCTCCCCCTCTCTCTATGTAGGTATGTCTCTCTCTCTCTCTCTCCCCCTCTCTCTATGTAGGTATGTCTCTCTCTCTCTCTCTCTCTCTCTCTATGTAGGTATGTCTCTCTCTCTCTCTATGTAGGTATGTCTCTCTCTCTCTCTCTCTCTCTCTATATGTAGGTATGTCTCTCTCTCTCTCCCCCTCTCTCTATGTAGGTGTGTCTATCACTCTCTCTCCCTCTCTCTATGTAGGTATGTCCCTCTCTCTCTCTCCCCCTCTCTCTATGTAGGTATGTCTCTCTCTCTCTCCCCCTCTCTCTATGTATGTATGTCTCTCTCTCTCTCTCTCTATGTAGGTATGTCTCTCTCTCTCTCTCTCCCCCTCTCTCTATGTAGGTATGTCTCTCTCTCTCTCTCTCTCTCTCTCTATGTAGGTATCTCTCTCTCTCTCTCTCTCTCTCTCTCTATGTAGGTATGTCTCTCTCTCTCTCCCCCTCTCTCTATGTAGGTATGTCTCTCTCTCTCTCTCTCTCTCCCTCTCCCCCTCTCTCTATGTAGGTATGTCTCTCTCTCTCCCCCTCTCTCTATGTAGGTATATCTCTCTCTCCCCCTCTCTCTATGTAGGTATGTCTCTCTGCTCTCTCTCTCTCTCTCTATGTAGGTATGTCTCGCTCTCTCTCTCTCCCTCTCTCTCTATGCAGGTATGTCTCTCGCTCTCTCTCTCTCCCTCTATGTAGGTATCGCTCTCTCTCTCTCTCTCTCTCTCTCTCTCCATGTAGGTATGTCTCTCTCTCTCTCTCTCTATGTAGGAATGTCTCTCTCTCTCTCTCTCTCTATGTAGGTTTGACTCTCTCTCTCTCTGCCTCTCTCTCTATGTAGGTATGTCTCTCTCTCTCCCCCTCTCTCTATGTAGGTATGTCTCTCTCTCTCCCTCTCTCTCTATATAGGTATGTCTCTCTCTCTCTCTCTCTCTCTCTCTCTATGTAGGTATGTCTCTCTCTCCCCCCCTCTCTCTATGTAGGTATGTCTCTCTCTCTCTCCCCTCTCTCTATGTAGGTATGTCTCTCTCTCTCTCTCCCCCCCTCTCTCTATGTAGGTATGTCCTCTCTCTCTCTCTCTCTCTCTCTATGTAGGTATGTCTCTCTCTCTCTCTCCCCCTCTCTCTCTATGTAGGTATCTCTCTCTCTCTCTCTCCCTCTCTCTCTATGTAGGTATGTCTCTCTGTTCTCTCTCTCTCTCTCTATGTAGGTATGTCTCTCTCTCTCTCCCCCTCTCTCTATGTAGGTATGTCCCTCTCTCTCTCTCCCCCTCTCTCTATGTAGGTATGTCTCTCTCTCTCTCTCCCCCTCTCTCTATGTATGTATGTCTCTCTCTCTCTCTCTCTCTCTCTATGTAGGTATGTCTCTCTCTCTCTCTCTCCCCCTCTCTCTATGTAGGTATGTCTCTCTCTCTCTCCCCCTCTCTCTATGTAGGTATGTCTATCTCTCTCTCTCTCTCTCTCCCCCTCTCTCTATGTAGGTATGTCTCTCTCTCTCCCCTCTCTCTATGTAGGTATATCTCTCTCTCCCCCTCTCTCTATGTAGGTATGTCTCGCTCTCTCTCTCTCCTCCTCTCTCTATGTAGGTATGTCTCTCTCTCTCTCTCTCCCCCTCTCTCTATGTAGGTATGTCTCTCTCTCTCTCTCTCTATCTCTATGTAGGTATGTCTCTCTCTCTCTCTCTCCCTCTCTCTATGTAGGTATGTCTCTCTCTCTCTCTCTCTCTCTATGTAGGTATGTCTCTCTCTCTCTCTCTCTCTCTCTCTCTCTATGTAGGTATGTCTCTCTCACTCTCTCTCTCTCTCTCTCTCTCTCTCTCTATGTAGGTATGTCTCTCTCTCTCTCCCTCTCTCTCTATGTAGGTATGTCTCTCTCTCTCTCTCTCTCTCTCTCTCTATGTAGGTATGTCTCTCTCTCTCTCTCTCTCTCCTCCTCTCTCTATGTAGGTATGTCTCTCTCTCTCTCTCTCTCTCTCTATGTAGGTATGTCTCTCTCTCTCTCCCTCTCTCTATGTAGGTATTTCTCTCTCTCTCTCTCTCTCTCTATGTAGGTATGTCTCTCTCTCTCTCTCTCTCTCCCCCTCTCTCTATGTAGGTATGTCTCTCTCTCTCTCTCTCTCTCTCTCCCTCTCTATGTAGGTATGTCTCTCTCTCTCTCTCTCCCTCTCTCTCTATGTAGGTATGTCTCTCTCTCTCTCTCCCCCTCTCTCTATGGAGGTATGTCTCTCTCTCTCTCTCTCCCTCTCTCTCTCTATGTAGGTATGTCTCTCTCTCTCTCTCTCTCTCTCTATGTAGGTATGTCTCTCTCTCTCTCTCTCCCTATGTAGGTATGTCTCTCTCTCTCTCTCTCTCTCTCTCTCTATGTAGGTATGTCTCTCTCTCTCTCTCCCTCTCTCTATGCAGGTATGTCTCTCTCTCTCTCACTCTCTCTATGTAGGTATGTCTCTCTCTCTCTCTCTCTCTATGTAGGTATGTCTCTCTCTCTCTCTCTCTCTCTCTCGATGTAGGTATGTCTCTCTCTCTCCCCTCTCTCTATGTAGGTATGTCTCTCTCTCTCTCTCTCTCTCTATGTAGGTATGTCTCGCTCTCTCTCTCTCCCCCTCTCTCTATGTAGGTATGTCTCTCTCTCTCTCTCTCCCCTCTCTCTATGTAGGTATGTCTCTCTCTCTCTCTCTCTCTTATGTAGGTATGTCTCGCTCTCTCTCTCTCCCCCTCTCTCTATGTAGGTATGTCTCTCTCTCTCTCTCTCTCTCTCTCTCTATGTAGGTATGTCTCTCTCTCTCTCTCTCCCCCTCTCTCCATGTCGGTATGTCTCTCTCTCTCCCCCTCTCTCTATGTAGGTATGTCTCTCTCTCTCTCTCTCTCTCTCTATGTAGGTATGTCTCTCTCTCTCTCTCTCTCTCTCTATGTAGGTATGTCTCACTCTCTCTCTCCCCCTCTCTCTATGTAGGTATGTCTCTCTCTCTCTCTCTCTCTCTCTCTCTATGTAGGTATGTCTCTCTCTCTCTCTGCCTCTCTCTCTATGTAGGTATGTCTCTCTCTCTCCCCCTCTCTCTATGTAGGTATGTCTCTCTCTCTCCCTCTCTCTCTATGTAGGTATGTCTCTCTCTCTCTCTCTCTCTCTCTCTATGTAGGTATGTCTCTCTCTCCCCCCCTCTCTCTATGTAGGTATGTCTCTCTCTCTCTCCCCCTCTCTCTATGTAGGTATGTCTCTCTCTCTCTCTCCCCTCCTCTCTCTATGTAGGTATGTCTCTCTCTCTCTCTCTCTCTCTCTCTCTCTATGTAGGTATGTCTCTCTCTCTCTCTCTCCCCCTCTCTCTATGTCGGTATCTCTCTCTCTCTCTCTCTCTCTCTCTCTCTATGTAGGTATGTCTCTCTCTCTCTCTCTCTCTCTCTCTCTATGGAGGTATGTCTCTCTCTCTCTCCCCCTCTCTCTATGTAGGTATGTCACTCTGCTCTCTCTCTCTCTCTCTATGTAGGTATGTCTCTCTCTGTCTCTCTCTCTCTATGTAGGTATGTCTCTCTCTCTCTCTCACTCTCTCTATGTTGGTATGTCTCACTCTCTCTCTCTCCCCTCTCTCGCTATGTAGGTATGTCTCTCTCTCTCTCTCTCCCCCTCTCTCGATGTAGGTATGTCTCTCTCTCTCTCCCTCTCTCTCTATGTAGGTATGTCTCTCTCTCTCACTCTCCCCCTCTCTCTATGTAGGTATGTCTCTCTCTCTCTCTCTCCCCCTCTCTCTATGTAGGTATGTCTCTCTCTCTCTCTCTCTCTCTCTCTCTCTCTCTTTGTAGGTATGTCTCTCTCTCTCTCTCTCTATGTAGGTATGTCTCTTTCTCTCTCTCTCTCTCTCTCTCTATGTAGGTATGTCTCTCTCTCTCTCCCCCTCTCTCTATGTAGGTATGTCTCTCACTCTCTCTCCCTCTCTCTATGTAGGTATGTCCCTCTCTCTCTCTCCCCCTCTCTCTATGTAGGTATGTCTCTCTCTCTCTCCCCCTCTCTCTGTGTATGTATGTCTCTCTCTCTCTCTCTCTCTCTGTGTAGGTATGTCTCTCTCTCTCTCTCTCCCCCTCTCTCTATGTAGCTATGTCTCTCTCTCTCTCTCTCTCTCTCTCTATGTAGGTATCTCTCTCTCTCTCTCTCTCTCTCTATGTAGGTATGTCTCTCTCTCTCTCCCCCTCTCTCTATGTAGGTATGTCTCTCTCTCTCTCTCTCTCTCCCCCTCTCTCTATGTAGGTATGTCTCTCTCTCTCTCCCCCTCTCTCTGTGTATGTATGTCTCTCTCTCTCTCTCTCTCTCTGTGTAGGTATGTCTCTCTCTCTCTCTCTCCCCCTCTCTCTATGTAGCTATGTCTCTCTCTCTCTCTCTCTCTCTCTCTATGTAGGTATCTCTCTCTCTCTCTCTCTCTCTCTCTATGTAGGTATGTCTCTCTCTCTCTCCCCCTCTCTCTATGTAGGTATGTCTCTCTCTCTCTCTCTCTCTCCCCCTCTCTCTATGTAGGTATGTCTCTCTCTCTCCCCCTCCCTCTCTCTCTATGTAGGTATGTCTCTCTCTCTCTCTCTCCCCCTCTCTCTATGTAGGTATGTCTCTCTCTCTCTCTCTCTCTCTCTCTCTCTCTCTATGTAGGTATGTCTCTCTCTCTCTATGTAGGTATGTCTCTCTCTCTCTCTCTCTCTCTCTCTATGTAGGTATGTCTCTCTCTCTCTCCCCCTCTCTCTATGTAGGTATGTCTCTCTCTCTCTCTCTCTCTCTATGTAGGTATGTCTCTCTCTCTCTCTCTCCCCCTCTCTCTATGTAGGTATGTCTCTCTCTCTCTCTCTCTCTCTCTCTCTCTCTCTCTATGTAGGTATCTCTCTCTCTCTCTCTCTCTCCATGTAGGAATGTCTCTCTCTCTCTCTCTCCCCCTCTCTTTATGTAGGTATGTCTCTCTCTCTCTCTCTCTCTCTCTATGTAGGTGTGTCTCTCTCTCTCTCTCTCCCGCTCTCTCTATGTAGGTATGTCTCTCACTCTCTCTCTCTCTCTCCCCCTCTCTCGATGTAGGTATGTCTCTCTCTCTCCCCCTCTCTCTATGTAGGTATGTCTCTCTCTCTCTCTCTCTCTATGTAGGTATGTCTCGCTCTCTCTCTCTCCCCCTCTCTCTATGTCGGTATGTCTCTCTCTCTCCCCCTCTCTCTATGTAGGTATGTCTCTCTCTCTCTCTCTCTCTATGTAGGTATGTCTCTCTCTCTCTCTCTCTCTCTATGTAGGTATGTCTCACTCTCTCTCTCCCCCTCTCTCTATGTAGGTATGTCTCTCTCTCTCTCTCTCTCTCCCTCTCTATGTAGGTATGTCTCTCTCTCTCTCTGCCTCTCTCTCTATGTCGGTATGTCTCTCTCTCTCCCCCTCTCTTTATGTAGGTATGTCTCTCTCTCTCTCTCTCTCTCTCTATGTAGGTGTGTCTCTCTCTCTCTCTCTCCCGCTCTCTCTATGTAGGTATGTCTCTCACTCTCTCTCTCTCTCTCCCCCTCTCTATGTAGGTATGTCTCTCTCTCTCTCTCTCTCTCTCTATGTAGGTATGTCTCTCTCTCTCTCTCTCCCCCTCTCTCTATGTAGGTATGTCTCTCTCTCTCTCTCCCCCCCTCTCTCTATGCAGGTATGTCTCTCTCTCTCTCTCTCTCTCTCTCCCCCTCTCTCTATGTAGGTATGTCTCTCTCTCTCTCCCCCTCTCTCTGTGTATGTATGTCTCTCTCTCTCTCTCTCTCTCTCTCTGTGTAGGTATGTCTCTCTCTCTCTCTCTCCCCCTCTCTCTATGTAGCTATGTCTCTCTCTCTCTCTCTCTCTCTCTCTATGTAGGTATCTCTCTCTCTCTCTCTCTCTCTCTCTATGTAGGTATGTCTCTCTCTCTCTCCCCCTCTCTCTATGTAGGTATGTCTCTCTCTCTCTCTCTCTCTCTCCCCCTCTCTCTATGTAGGTATGTCTCTCTCTCTCCCCCTCCCCCTCTCTCTATGTAGGTATGTCTCTCTCTCTCTCTCTCCCCCTCTCTCTATGTAGGTATGTCTCTCTCTCTCTCTCTCTCTCTCTCTCTCTCTCTCTATGTAGGTATGTCTCTCTCTCTCTCTCTATGTAGGTATGTCTCTCTCTCTCTCTCTCTCTCTCTCTCTATGTAGGTATGTCTCTCTCTCTCTCCCCCTCTCTCTATGTAGGTATGTCTCTCTCTCTCTCTCTCTCTCTATGTAGGTATGTCTCTCTCTCTCTCTCTCCCCCTCTCTCTATGTAGGTATGTCTCTCTCTCTCTCTCTCTCTCTCTCTCTATGTAGGTATCTCTCTCTCTCTCTCTCTCTCCATGTAGGTATGTCTCTCTCTCTCTCTCTCCCCCTCTCTTTATGTAGGTATGTCTCTCTCTCTCTCTCTCTCTCTCTATGTAGGTGTGTCTCTCTCTCTCTCTCTCCCGCTCTCTCTATGTAGGTATGTCTCTCACTCTCTCTCTCTCTCTCCCCCTCTCTCGATGTAGGTATGTCTCTCTCTCTCCCCCTCTCTCTATGTAGGTATGTCTCTCTCTCTCTCTCTCTCTATGTAGGTATGTCTCGCTCTCTCTCTCTCCCCCTCTCTCTATGTAGGTATGTCTCTCTCTCTCTCTCTCTCTCTCTCTCTATGTAGGTATGTCTCGCTCTCTCTCTCTCCCCCTCTCTTTATGTAGGTATGTCTCTCTCTCTCTCTCTCTCTCTATGTAGGTGTGTCTCTCTCTCTCTCTCTCCCGCTCTCTCTATGTAGGTATGTCTCTCACTCTCTCTCTCTCTCTCCCCCTCTCTCTATGTAGGTATGTCTCTCTCTCTCTATCTCCCCTCTCTCTATGTAGGTATGTCTCTCTCTCTCTCTCTCTCTCTATGTAGGTATGTCTCGCTCTCTCTCTCTCCCCCTCTCTCTATGTAGGTATGTCTCTCTCTCTCTCTCTCTCTCTCTCTCTATGTAGGTATGTCTCTCTCTCTCTCTCTCCCCCTCTCTCTATGTCGGTATGTCTCTCTCTCTCCCCCTCTCTCTATGTAGGTATGTCTCTCTCTCTCTCTCTCTCTATGTAGGTATGTCTCTCTCTCTCTCTCTCTCTCTATGTAGGTATGTCTCACTCTCTCTCTCCCCCTCTCTCTATGTAGGTATGTCTCTCTCTCTCTCTCTCTCTCCCTCTCTATGTAGGTATGTCTCTCTCTCTCTCTGCCTCTCTCTCTATGTCGGTATGTCTCTCTCTCTCCCCCTCTCTCTATGTAGGTATGTCTCTCTCTCTCCCTCTCTCTCTATGTAGGTATGTCTCTCTCTCTCTCTCTCTCTCTCTCTATGTAGGTATGTCTCTCTCTCCCCCCCTCTCTCTATGTAGGTATGTCTCTCTCTCTCTCCCCCTCTCTCTATGTAGGTATGTCTCTCTCTCTCTCTCCCCCCCTCTCTCTATGTAGGTATGTCTCTCTCTCTCTCTCTCTCTCTCTCTCTATGTAGGTATGTCTCTCTCTCTCTCTCTCCCCCTCTCTCTATGTAGGTATCTCTCTCTCTCTCTCTCTCTCTCTCTATGTAGGTATGTCTCTCTCTCTCTCTCTCTCTCTCTCTGTGTAGATATGTCTCTCTCTCTCTCTCTCCCCCTCTCTCTATATAGGTATGTCTCTCTCTCTCTCTCTCTCTCTCTATGTAGGTATGTCTCTCTCTCTCTCTTCCCCTCTCTCTATGTAGGTATGTCTCTCTCTCTCTCTCCCCCTCTCTCTATGTAGGTATGTCTCTCTCTCTCTCTCTCTCTCCCTCTCTCTCTATGTAGGTATGTCTCTCTCTCTCTCCCCCTCTCTCTATGTAGGTATGTCACTCTGCTCTCTCTCTCTCTCTCTATGTAGGTATGTCTCTCTCTGTCTCTCTCTCTCTATGTAGGTATGTCTCTCTCTCTCTCTCACTCTCTCCATGTTGGTATGTCTCTCTCTCTCTCTCTCCCCTCTCTCGCTATGTAGGTATGTCTCTCTCTATCTCTCCCCCTCTCTCGATGTAGGTATGTCTCTCTCTCTCTCTCTCTCTCCCCCTCTCTCTATGTAGGTATGTCTCTCTCTCTCTCCCTCTCTCTCTATGTAGGTATGTCTCTCTCTCTCTCTCTCCCCCTCTCTCTATGTAGGTATGTCTCTCTCTCTCTCTCTCCCCCTCTCTCTATGTAGGTATGTCTCTCTCTCTCTCTCTCTCTCTCTCTCTATGTAGGTATGTCTCTCTCTCTCTCTCTCTATGTAGGTATGTCTCTTTCTCTCTCTCTCTCTCTCTCTATGTAGGTATGTCTCTCTCTCTCTCCCCCTCTCTCTATGTAGGTATGTCTCTCACTCTCTCTCCCTCTCTCTATGTAGGTATGTCCCTCTCTCTCTCTCCCCCTCTCTCTATGTAGGTATGTCTCTCTCTCTCTCCCCCTCTCTCTGTGTATGTATGTCTCTCTCTCTCTCTCTCTCTGTGTAGGTATGTCTCTCTCTCTCTCTCTCCCCCTCTCTCTATGTAGCTATGTCTCTCTCTCTCTCTCTCTCTATGTAGGTATCTCTCTCTCTCTCTCTCTCTCTCTCTATGTAGGTATGTCTCTCTCTCTCTCCCCCTCTCTCTATGTTGGTATGTCTCTCTCTCTCCCCCTCTCTCTATGTAGGTATATCTCTCTCTCCCCCTCTCTCCATGTAGGTATGTCTCTCTCTCTCTCTCTCTCTCTCTATGTAGGTATGTCTCGCTCTTTCTCTCTCCCCCTCTCTCTATGTAGGTATGTCTCTCTCTCTCTCTCTCCCCCTCTCTCTATGTTGGTATGTCTCTCTCTCTCGCTGTAGGTATGTCTCTCTCTCTCTCTCTCTCTATGTAGGTATGTCTCTCTCTCTCTCTCTCCCCCTCTCTCTATGTAGGTATGTCTCTCTCTCTCTCTCTCTCTTATGTAGGTATGTCTCTCTCTCTCTCTCTACCTCTCTCTATGTAGGTATGTCTCTCTCTCTCTCTCTCTCTCTATGTAGGTATGTCTCTCTCTCTCTCTCTCTCCCCTCTCTCTATGTAGGTATGTCTCTCTCTCTCCCCCTCTCTCTATGTAGGTATGTCTCTCTCTCTCTCTCTCCCCCTCTCTCTATGTAGGTATGTCTCTCTCTCTCTCTCTCCCTCTCTCTCTATGTAGGTATGTCTCTCTCTCTCTCTCTCCCCCTCTCTCTATGTAGGTATGTCTCTCTCTCTCTCTCTCTCCCCCTCTCTCTATGTAGATATGTCTCTCTATCTCTCTCTCTCTCTCTATGTAGGTATGTCTCTCTCTCTCTCCCCCTCTCTCTATGTAGGTATGTCTCTCACTCTCTCTCCCTCTCTTTATGTAGGTATGTCCCTCTCTCTCTCTCCCCCTCTCTCTATGTAGGTATGTCTCTCTCTCTCTCCCCCTCTCTCTATGTATGTATGTCTCTCTCTCTCTCTCTCTCTCTATGTAGGTATGTCTCTCTCTCTCTCTCTATCCCCCTCTCTCTATGTAGGTATGTCTCTCTCTCTCTCTCTCTCTATGTAGGTATCTCTCTCTCTCTCTCTCTCTCTCTATGTAGGTATGTCTCTCTCTCTCTCCACCTCTCTCTATGTAGGTATGTCTATCTCTCTCTCTCTCTCTCTCCCCCTCTCTCTATGTAGGTATGTCTCTCTCTCTCCCCCTCTCTCTATGTAGGTATATCTCTCTCTCCCCCTCTCTCTATGTAGGTATGTCTCGCTCTCTCTCTCTCCCCCTCTCTCTATGTAGGTATGTCACTCTGCTCTCTCTCTCTCTCTCTATGTAGGTATGTCTCTCTCTGTCTCTCTCTCTCTATGTAGGTATGTCTCTCTCTCTCTCTCACTCTCTCCATGTTGGTATGTCTCTCTCTCTCTCTCTCCCCTCTCTCGCTATGTAGGTATGTCTCTCTCTATCTCTCCCCCTCTCTCGATGTAGGTATGTCTCTCTCTCTCTCTCTCTCTCCCCCTCTCTCTATGTAGGTATGTCTCTCTCTCTCTCCCTCTCTCTCTATGTAGGTATGTCTCTCTCTCTCTCTCTCCCCCTCTCTCTATGTAGGTATGTCTCTCTCTCTCTCTCTCCCCCTCTCTCTATGTAGGTATGTCTCTCTCTCTCTCTCTCTCTCTCTCTCTATGTAGGTATGTCTCTCTCTCTCTCTCTCTATGTAGGTATGTCTCTTTCTCTCTCTCTCTCTCTCTCTATGTAGGTATGTCTCTCTCTCTCTCCCCCTCTCTCTATGTAGGTATGTCTCTCACTCTCTCTCCCTCTCTCTATGTAGGTATGTCCCTCTCTCTCTCTCCCCCTCTCTCTATGTAGGTATGTCTCTCTCTCTCTCCCCCTCTCTCTGTGTATGTATGTCTCTCTCTCTCTCTCTCTCTGTGTAGGTATGTCTCTCTCTCTCTCTCTCCCCCTCTCTCTATGTAGCTATGTCTCTCTCTCTCTCTCTCTCTATGTAGGTATCTCTCTCTCTCTCTCTCTCTCTCTCTATGTAGGTATGTCTCTCTCTCTCTCCCCCTCTCTCTATGTTGGTATGTCTCTCTCTCTCCCCCTCTCTCTATGTAGGTATATCTCTCTCTCCCCCTCTCTCCATGTAGGTATGTCTCTCTCTCTCTCTCTCTCTCTCTATGTAGGTATGTCTCGCTCTTTCTCTCTCCCCCTCTCTCTATGTAGGTATGTCTCTCTCTCTCTCTCTCCCCCTCTCTCTATGTTGGTATGTCTCTCTCTCTCGCTGTAGGTATGTCTCTCTCTCTCTCTCTCTCTATGTAGGTATGTCTCTCTCTCTCTCTCTCCCCCTCTCTCTATGTAGGTATGTCTCTCTCTCTCTCTCTCTCTATGTAGGTATGTCTCTCTCTCTCTCTCTACCTCTCTCTATGTAGGTATGTCTCTCTCTCTCTCTCTCTCTCTATGTAGGTATGTCTCTCTCTCTCTCTCTCTCCCCCTCTCTCTATGTAGGTATGTCTCTCTCTCTCCCCCTCTCTCTATGTAGGTATGTCTCTCTCTCTCTCTCTCTCCCCCTCTCTCTATGTAGGTATGTCTCTCTCTCTCTCTCTCCCTCTCTCTCTATGTAGGTATGTCTCTCTCTCTCTCTCTCCCCCTCTCTCTATGTAGGTATGTCTCTCTCTCTCTCTCTCTCCCCCTCTCTCTATGTAGATATGTCTCTCTATCTCTCTCTCTCTCTCTATGTAGGTATGTCTCTCTCTCTCTCCCCCTCTCTCTATGTAGGTATGTCTCTCACTCTCTCTCCCTCTCTTTATGTAGGTATGTCCCTCTCTCTCTCTCCCCCTCTCTCTATGTAGGTATGTCTCTCTCTCTCTCCCCCTCTCTCTATGTATGTATGTCTCTCTCTCTCTCTCTCTCTCTATGTAGGTATGTCTCTCTCTCTCTCTATCCCCCTCTCTCTATGTAGGTATGTCTCTCTCTCTCTCTCTCTCTATGTAGGTATCTCTCTCTCTCTCTCTCTCTCTCTATGTAGGTATGTCTCTCTCTCTCTCCACCTCTCTCTATGTAGGTATGTCTATCTCTCTCTCTCTCTCTCTCCCCCTCTCTCTATGTAGGTATGTCTCTCTCTCTCCCCCTCTCTCTATGTAGGTATATCTCTCTCTCCCCCTCTCTCTATGTAGGTATGTCTCGCTCTCTCTCTCTCCCCCTCTCTCTATGTAGGTATGTCTCACTCTCTCTCTCTCCCCCTCTCTCTATGTAGGTATGCCTCTCTCTCTCTCTCTCTATCTCTATGTAGGTATGTCTCTCTCTCTCTCTCTCCCTCTCTCTATGTAGGTATGTCTCTCTCCCTCTCTCTCTCTCTATGTAGGTATGTCTCTCTCTCTCTCTCTCCCCCTCTCTCTATGTAGGTATGTCTCTCTCTCTCTCTCTCAATGTAGGTATGTCTCTCTCTCTCTCTCTCTCTCTCTCTATGTAGGTATGTCTCTCTCTCTCTCTCCCCCTCTCTCTATGTAGGTATGTCTCTCTCTCTCTCTCCCCCCCTCTCTCTATGTAGGTATGTCTCTCTTTCTCTCTCTCTCTCTCTATGTAGGTATGTCTCTCTCACTCTCTCTCTCTCTCTCTCTCTCTCTCTATGTAGGTATGTCTCTCTCTCTCTCCCCCTCTCTCTATGTAGGTATGTCTCTCTCTCTCTCTCTCTCTCTCTCTCTCTCTCTCTCTCTCTATGTCGGTATGTCTCTCTCTCTCTCTCTCTCTCCTCCTCTCTCTATGTAGGTATGTCTCTCTCTCTCTCTCTCTCTCTCTCTCTATGTAGGTATGTCTCTCTCTCTCTCCCTCTCTCTATGTAGGTATTTCTCTCTCTCTCTCTCTCTCTCTCTCTATGTAGGTATGTCTCTCTCTCTCTCTCTCTCCCTCTCTATGTAGGTATGTCTCTCTCTCTCTCTCTCCCTCTCTCTCTATGTAGGTATGTCTCTCTCTCTCTCTCTCCCCCTCTCTCTATGGAGGTATGTCTCTCTCTCTCTCTCTCCCTCTCTCTCTCTATGTAGGTATGTCTCTCTCTCTCTCTCTCTCTCTCTCTCTATGTAGGTATGTCTCTCTCTCTCTCTCTCTCCCCCTCTCTCTATGTAGGTATGTCTCTCTCTCTCTCTCTCCCTATGTAGGTATGTCTCTCTCTCTCTCTCTCTCTCTCTCTATGTAGGTATGTCTCTCTCTCTCTCTCCCTCTCTCTATGCAGGTATGTCTCTCTCTCTCTCACTCTCTCTATGTAGGTATGTCTCTCTCTCTCTCTCTCTCTCTATGTAGGTATGTCTCTCTCTCTCTCTCTCTCTCTCTCTATGTAGGTATGTCTCTCTCTCTCTCCCCCTCTCTCTATGTAGGTATGTCTCTCTCTCTCTCTCTCTCTCTATGTAGGTATGTCTCTCTCTCTCTCTCTCCCCCTCTCTCTATGTAGGTATGTCTCTCTCTCTCTCTCTCTCTCTCTATGTAGGTATCTCTCTCTCTCTCTCTCTCTCTATGTAGGTATGTCTCTCTCTCTCTCTCCCCCTCTCTCTATGTAGGTATGTCTCTCTCTCTCTCTCTCTCTCTCTATGTAGGTGTGTCTCTCTCTCTCTCTCTCTCTCTCTCTATGTAGTTATCTCTCTCTCTCTCTCTCTCTCTCTCTATGTAGTTATCTCTCTCTCTCTCTCTCTCTCTATGTAGGTATGTCTCTCTCTCTCTCCCCCTCTCTCTCTGTAGGTATGTCTCTCTCTCTCTCTCTCTCTCTCCCCCTCTCTCGATGTAGGTATGTCTCTCTCTCTCCCCCTCTCTCTATGTAGGTATGTCTCTCTCTCTCTCTCTCTCTCTCTATGTAGGTATGTCTCTCTCTCTCTCTCTCCCCCTCTCTCTATGTAGGTATGTCTCTCTCTCTCTCTCTCCCCTCTCTCTATGTAGGTATGTCTCTCTCTCTCTCTCTCTCTCTCTCTATGTAGGTGTGTCTCGCTCTCTCTCTCTCCCCCTCTCTCTATGTAGGTCTCTCTCTCTCTCTCTCTCTCTCTCTCTCTATGTAGGTATGTCTCTCTCTCTCTCTCTCCCCCTCTCTCTATGTCAGTATGTCTCTCTCTCTCCCCCTCTCTCTATGTAGGTATGTCTCTCTCTCTCTCTCTCTCTCTCTCTATGTAGGTATGTCTCTCTCTCTCTCTCTCTCTCTCTCTCTCTCTCTATGTAGGTATGTCTCTCTCTCTCTCTGCCTCTCTCTCTATGTAGGTATGTCTCTCTCTCTCCCCCTCTCTCTATGTAGGTATGTCTCTCTCTCTCCCTCTCTCTCTATGTAGGTATGTCTCTCTCTCTCTCTCTCTCTCTCTCTATGTAGGTATGTCTCTCTCTCCCCCCCTCTCTCTATGTAGGTATGTCTCTCTCTCTCTCCCCCTCTCTCTATGTAGGTATGTCTCTCTCTCTCTCTCCCCCCCTCTCTCTATGTAGGTATGTCTCTCTCTCTCTCTCTCTCTCTCTATGTAGGTATGTCTCTCTCTCTCTCTCTCCCCCTCTCTCTATGTAGGTATCTCTCTCTCTCTCTCTCTCTCTCTCTATGTAGGTATGTCTCTCTCTCTCTCTCTCTCTCTCTCTCTCTGTGTAGATATGTCTCTCTCTCTCTCTCTCCCCCTCTCTCTATATAGGTATGTCTCTCTCTCTCTCTCTCTCTATGTAGGTATGTCTCTCTCTCTCTCTCCCCCTCTCTCTATGTAGGCATGTCTCTCTCTCTCTCTCTCTCCCCCTCTCTCTATGTAGGTATGTCTCTCTCTCTCTCTCTCTCTCCCTCTCTCTCTATGTAGGTATGTCTCTCTCTCTCTCCCCCTCTCTCTATGTAGGTATGTCACTCTGCTCTCTCTCTCTCTCTCTATGTAGGTATGTCTCTCTCTGTCTCTCTCTCTCTATGTAGGTATGTCTCTCTCTGTCTCTCTCTCTCTATGTAGGTATGTCTCTCTCTCTCTCTCTCACTCTCTCTATGTTGGTATGTCTCTCTCTCTCTCTCTCCCCCCTCTCGCTATGTAGGTATGTCTCTCTCTCTCTCTCCCCCTCTCTCGATGTAGGTATGTCTCTCTCTCTCTCTCTCTCTCCCCCTCTCTCTATGTAGGTATGTCTCTCTCTCTATCTCTCCCTCTCTCTCTATGTAGGTATGTCTCTCTCTCTCTCTCTCCCCCTCTCTCTATGTAGGTATGTCTCTCTCTCTCTCTCTCCCCCTCTCTCTATGTAGGTATGTCTCTCTCTCTCTCTCTCTCTCTATGTAGGTATGTCTCTCTCTCTCTCTCTCTCTCTATGTAGGTATGTCTCTTTCTCTCTCTCTCTCTCTCTCTATGTAGGTATGTCTCTCTCTCTCTCCCCCTCTCTCTATGTAGGTATGTCTCTCTCTCTCTCCCCCTCTCTCTATGTAGGTATGTCTCTCTCTCTCCCCCCCTCTCTCTATGTAGGTATGTCTCTCTCTCTCTCTCTCTCTCTATGTAGGTATGTCTCTCTCTCTCTCTCTCCCCCTCTCTCTATGTAGGTATCTCTCTCTCTCTCTCTCTCTCTCTCTATGTAGGTATGTCTCTCTCTCTCTCTCTCTCTCTCTCTCTGTGTAGATATGTCTCTCTCTCTCTCTCTCCCCCTCTCTCTATATAGGTATGTCTCTCTCTCTCTCTCTCTCTATGTAGGTATGTCTCTCTCTCTCTCTCCCCCTCTCTCTATGTAGGCATGTCTCTCTCTCTCTCTCTCTCCCCCTCTCTCTATGTAGGTATGTCTCTCTCTCTCTCTCTCTCTCCCTCTCTCTCTATGTAGGTATGTCTCTCTCTCTCTCCCCCTCTCTCTATGTAGGTATGTCACTCTGCTCTCTCTCTCTCTCTCTATGTAGGTATGTCTCTCTCTGTCTCTCTCTCTCTATGTAGGTATGTCTCTCTCTGTCTCTCTCTCTCTATGTAGGTATGTCTCTCTCTCTCTCTCTCACTCTCTCTATGTTGGTATGTCTCTCTCTCTCTCTCTCCCCCCTCTCGCTATGTAGGTATGTCTCTCTCTCTCTCTCCCCCTCTCTCGATGTAGGTATGTCTCTCTCTCTCTCTCTCTCTCCCCCTCTCTCTATGTAGGTATGTCTCTCTCTCTATCTCTCCCTCTCTCTCTATGTAGGTATGTCTCTCTCTCTCTCTCTCCCCCTCTCTCTATGTAGGTATGTCTCTCTCTCTCTCTCTCCCCCTCTCTCTATGTAGGTATGTCTCTCTCTCTCTCTCTCTCTCTATGTAGGTATGTCTCTCTCTCTCTCTCTCTCTCTATGTAGGTATGTCTCTTTCTCTCTCTCTCTCTCTCTCTATGTAGGTATGTCTCTCTCTCTCTCTCCCCCTCTCTCTATGTAGGTATGTCTCTCACTCTCTCTCCATCTCTCTATGTAGGTATGTCCCTCTCTCTCTCTCTCTCTCCCCCTCTCTCTATGTAGGTATGTCTCTCTCTCTATCTCTCCCTCTCTCTCTATGTAGGTATGTCTCTCTCTCTCTCTCTCCCCCTCTCTCTATGTAGGTATGTCTCTCTCTCTCTCCCCCTCTCTCTGTGTATGTATGTCTCTCTCTCTCTCTCTCTCTGTGTAGGTCTGTCTCTCTCTCTCTCTCTCTCTCCCCCTCTCTCTATGTAGGTATGTCTCTCTCTCTCTCTCTCTCTCTATGTAGGTATGTCTCTCTCTCTCTATGTAGGTATGTCTCTCTCTCTCTCTCTCTCTATGTAGGTATGTCTCTCTCTCTCTCTCCCCCTCTCTCTATGTAGGTATGTCTCTCTCTCTCTCTCTCTCTCTCTCTATGTAGGTATGTCTCTCTCTCTCTCTCTACCTCTCTCTATGTAGGTATGTCTCTCTCTCTCTCTCTCTCTCTCTATGTAGGTATGTCTCTCTCTCTCTCTCTCCCCCTCTCTCTATGTAGGTATGTCTCTCTCTCTCTCTCTCTCTCTATGTAGGTATGTCTCTCTCTCTCTCTCTCTCTCTCTCTCTATGTAGGTATGTCTCTCTCTCTCTCTCCCCCTCTCTCGATGTAGGTATGTCTCTCTCTCTCTCCCCCCCTCTCTCTATGTAGGTATGTCTCTCTCTCTCTCTCTCTCTCTATGTAGGTATGTCTCTCTCACTCTCTCTCTCTCTCTCCCCCTCTCTCTATGTAGGTATGTCTCTCTCTCTCTCTCTCTCTCTCTCTCTATGTCGGTATGTCTCTCTCTCTCTCTCTCCCTCTCTCTCTATGTAGATATGTCTCTCTCTCTCTCTCCCCCTCTCTCTATGCAGGTATGTCTCTCTCTCTCTCTCTCCCTCTATGTCGGTATGTCTCTCTCTCTCTCTCTCTCTCTCTATGTAGGTATGTCTCTCTCTCTCTCTCTCTCCCTCTCTCTCTATGTAGGTATGTCTCTCTCTCTCTCTCTCTCTCTCTATGTAGGTATGTCTCTCTCTCTCTCTCTCCCTCCCCCTCTCTCTATGTAGGTATGTCTCTCTCTCTCTCTCTCCCTCTCTATGTAGGTATGTCTCTCTCTCTCTCTCTCTCTCTATGTAGGTATGTCTCTCTCTCTCTCTCTCTCCCCCTCTCTCTATGTAGGTATGTCTCTCTCTCTCTCTCTCTCTCCCTCTCTATGTAGGTATGTCTCTCTCTCTCTCTCTCCCTCTCTCTCTATGTAGATATGTCTCTCTCTCTCTCCCCCTCTCTCTCTATGGAGGTATGTCTCTCTCTCTCTCTCTCCCTCTCTCTCTCTATGTAGGTATGTCTCTCTCTCTCTCTCCCCCTCTCTCTATGTAGGTATGTCTCTCTCTCTCTCCCTGTGTAGGTATGTCTCTCTCTCTCTCTCTCTCTCTCTCTCTATGTAGGTATGTCTCTCTCTCTCTCTCCCTCTCTCTATGTAGGTATGTCTCTCTCTCTCTCACTCTCTCTATGTAGGTATGTCTCTCTCTCTCTCTCTCTCTATGTAGGTATGTCTCTCTCTCTCTCTCCCCCTCTCTCTATGTAGGTATGTCTCTCTCTCTCTCTCTATGTAGGTATGTCTCTCTCTCTCTCTCTCCCCCTCTCTCTATGTAGGTATGTCTCTCTCTCTCTCTCTCTCTCTCTCTCTATGTAGGTATCTCTCTCTCTCTCTCTCTCTCTATGTAGGTATGTCTCTCTCTCTCTCTCCCCCTCTCTCTATGTAGGTATGTCTCTCTCTCTCTCTCTCTCTCTCTCTCTCTCTATGTAGGTATGTCTCTCTCTCTCTCTCCCGCTCTCTCTATGTAGGTATGTCTCTCTCTCTCTCTCTCTCTCTCTATGTAGGTATCTCTCTCTCTCTCTCTCTCTCTCTCTCTCTATGTAGGTATGTCTCTCTCTCTCTGCCCCTCTCTCTATGTAGGTATGTCTCTCTCTCTCTCTCCCCCTCTCTCGATGTAGGTATGTCTCTCTCTCTCCCCCTCTCTCTATGTAGGTATGTCTCTCTCTCTCTCTCTCTCTATGTAGGTATGTCTCGCTCTCTCTCTCTCCCCCTCTCTCTATGTAGGTATGTCTCTCTCTCTCTCTCTCTCTCTATGTAGGTATGTCTCTCTCTCTCTCTCTCTACCCCTCTCTCTATGTAGGTATGTCTCTCTCTCTCTCCCTATGTAGGTATGTCTCTCTCTCTCTCTCTCTCTCTCTCTTCTCTCTCTATGTAGGTATGTCTCTCTCTCTCTCTCCCTCTCTCTATGTAGGTATGTCTCTCTCTCTCTCACTCTCTCTATGTAGGTATGTCTCTCTCTCTCTCTCTCTCTCTCTATGTAGGTATGTCTCTCTCTCTCTCCCCCTCTCTCTATGTAGGTATGTCTCTCTCTCTCTCTCTCTCTCTCTTTCTATGTAGGTATGTCTCTCTCTCTCTCTCTCCCGCTCTCTCTATGTAGGTATGTCTCTCTCTCTCTCTCCCTCTCTCTATGTAGGTATGTCTCTCTCTCTCTCACTCTCTCTATGTAGGTATGTCTCTCTCTCTCTCTCTGTCTCTCTATGTAGGTATGTCTCTCTCTCTCTCCCCCTCTCTCTATGTAGGTATGTCTCTCTCTCTCTCTCTCTCTCTCTCTTTCTATGTAGGTATGTCTCTCTCTCTCTCTCTCCCGCTCTCTCTATGTAGGTATGTCTCTCTCTCACTCTCTCTCTCTCTCTATGTAGGTATCTCTCTCTCTCTCTCTCTCTCTATGTAGGTATGTCTCGCTCTCTCTCCCACTCTCTCTATGTATGTATGTCTCTCTCTCTCTCTCTCTCTCTCCCCCTCTCTCGATGTAGGTATGTCTCTCTCTCTCCCCCTCTCTCTATGTAGGTATGTCTCTCTCTCTCTCTCTCTCTCTCTATGTAGGTATGTCTCTCTCTCTCTCTCTCCCCCTCTCTCTATGTAGGTATGTCTCTCTCTCTCTCTCTACCTCTCTCTCTATGTAGGTATGTCTCTCTCTCTCTCTCTCTCTCTCTCTCTCTATGTAGGTATGTCTCTCTCTCTCTCTCTCTCTCTCTCTATGTAGGTATGTCTCTCTCTCTCCCCCTCTCTCTATATAGGTATGTCTCTCTCTCTCTCTCTCTCTCTATGTAGGTATGCCTCTCTCTCTCTCTCTCTCTCTATGTAGGTATGTCTCTCTCTCTCTCTCCCCCTCTCTCTATGTAGGTATGTCTCTCTCTCTCTCTCTCTCTCTCTCTGTGTAGGTATGTCTCTCTCTCTCTCTCTCCCCCTCTCTCCATTTAGGTATGTCTCTCTCTCTCTCTCTCTCTCTTTATGTAGGTATGTCTCTCTCTCTCTCTCCCTCTCTCTATGTAGGTATGTCTCTCTCTCTCTCTCTCTCTCTCTCTCCATGTAGGTATGTCTCTCTCTCTCTCTCCCTCTCTCACTATGTAGGTATGTCTCTCTCTCTCTCTCCCCCTCTCTCTATGTAGGTATGTCTCTCTCTCTCTCTCTCCCTCTCTCTATGTAGGTATGTCTCTCTCTCTCTCTCTCTCTATGTAGGTATGTCTCGCTCTCTCTCTCTCCCCCTCTCTCTATGTAGGTATGTCTCTCTCTCACTCTCTCTCTCTATGTAGGTATCTCTCTCTCTCTCTCTCTCTCTCCCTCTCTCTCTATGAAGGTATGTCTCTCTCTCTCTCTCTCTCTCTCTATGTAGGTATGTCTCTCTCTCTCTCCCCCTCTCTCTATGTAGGTATGTCTCTCTCTCTCTCTCTCCCCCTCTCTCTATGTAGGTATGTCTCTCTCTCTCTCCCTCCCCCTCTCTCTATGTCGGTATGTCTCGCTCTCTCTCTCTCCCCCTCTCTCTATGTAGGTATGTCTCTCTCTCTCTCTCTCCCCCTCTCTCTGTGTAGGTATGTCTCTCTCTCTCTCTCTCTCCCCCTCTCTCTATGTAGGTATGTCTTTCTCTCTCGCTCTCCCCCTCTCTCTATGTAGGTATGTCTCTCTCTCTCTCTCTCTCTCTATGTAGGTATGTCTCTCTCTCTCTCTCTCCCCCTCTCTCTATGTAGGTATCTCTCTCTCTCTCTCTCTCTCTCCCTCTCTCTCTATGAAGGTATGTCTCTCTCTCTCTCTCTCTCTCTCTCTCTCTATGTAG
This sequence comes from Pristiophorus japonicus, assembly GCF_044704955.1. Lineage (NCBI taxonomy): Eukaryota > Metazoa > Chordata > Chondrichthyes > Pristiophoridae > Pristiophorus > Pristiophorus japonicus. The sequence continues at coordinate 7,712,760 of NC_091978.1, forward strand.
GTATGTCTCTCTCTCTCTCTCTCTCTCTCTCTCTATGTAGGTATGTCTCTCTCTCTCCCCCTCTCTCTATATAGGTATGTCTCTCTCTCTCTCTCTCTCTGCCTCTCTCTCTCTCTCTCTCTCTATGTAGGTATGTCTCTCTCTCTCCCCCTCTCTCTATGTAGGTATGTCTCTCTCTCTCTCTCTCTCTCTCTCTGTGTAGGTATGTCTCTCTCTCTCTCTCTCCCCCTCTCTCCATTTAGGTATGTCTCTCTCTCTCTCTCTCTCTCTTTATGTAGGTATGTCTCTCTCTCTCTCTCCCTCTCTCTATGTAGGTATGTCTCTCTCTCTCTCTCTCTCTCTCTCTCATGTAGGTATGTCTCTCTCTCTCTCTCCCTCTCTCACTATGTAGGTATGTCTCTCTCTCTCTCTCCCCCTCTCTCTATGTAGGTATGTCTCTCTCTCTCTCTCTCCCTCTCTCTATGTAGGTATGTCTCTCTCTCTCTCTCTCTCTATGTAGGTATGTCTCGCTCTCTCTCTCTCCCCTCTCTCTATGTAGGTATGTCTCTCTCTCACTCTCTCTCTCTATGTAGGTATCTCTCTCTCTCTCTCTCTCTCTCCCTCTCTCTCTATGAAGGTATGTCTCTCTCTCTCTCTCTCTCTCTATGTAGGTATGTCTCTCTCTCTCTCCCCCTCTCTCTATGTAGGTATGTCTCTCTCTCTCTCTCTCCCCTCTCTCTATGTAGGTATGTCTCTCTCTCTCTCCCTCCCCCTCTCTCTATGTCGGTATGTCTCGCTCTCTCTCTCTCCCCCTCTCTCTATGTAGGTATGTCTCTCTCTCTCTCTCTCCCCCTCTCTCTGTGTAGGTATGTCTCTCTCTCTCTCTCTCTCCCCCTCTCTCTATGTAGGTATGTCTTTCTCTCTCGCTCTCCCCCTCTCTCTATGTAGGTATGTCTCTCTCTCTCTCTCTCTCTCTATGTAGGTATGTCTCTCTCTCTCTCTCTCCCCCTCTCTCTATGTAGGTATGTCTCTCTCTCTCTCTCCCCCTCTCTATATGTAGGTATGTCTCTCTCTCTCTCTCTCTCTCCCCCACTCTCTATGTAGGTATGTCTCTCTCTCTCTCTCCCCCTCTCTCTATGTCGGTATGTCTCTCTCTCTCTCTCCCCCTCTCTCTATGTAGGTATGTCTCTCTCTCTCTCTCTCCCCCTCTCTCTATGTAGGTATCTCACTCTCTCTCTCTCTCTCTCTATGTAGGTATGTCTTTCTCTCTCTCTCTCCCCCTCTCTCTATGTAGGTATGTCTCTCTCTCTCTCTCTCTCTCTCTCTATGTAGATATGTCTCTCTCTCTCTCTCTCCCCCTCTCTCTATGTAGGTATGTCTCTCTCTCTCTCTCTCTCTCTCTCCCCCTCTCTCTATGTAGGTATGTCTCTCTCTCTCTCTCCCCCTCTCTCTATGTAGGTATGTCTCTCTGTCTCTCTCTCCCTCTCTCTATGTAGGTATGTCTCTCTCTCTCTCTCTCCCTCTCTCTGTGTAGGTATGTCTCTCTCTCTCTCTCTCTCTCTCTCTATGTAGGTATGTCTCTCTCTCTCTCTCTCCCCCTCTCTCTATGTAGGTATGTCTCTCTCTCTCTCTCCCCCTCTCTATATGTAGGTATGTCTCTCTCTCACTCTCTCTCTCCCCCTCTCTCGATGTAGGTATGTCTCTCTCTCTCTCTCCCCCTCTCTCTATGTCGGTATGTCTCTCTCTCTCTCTCCCCCTCTCTCTATGTAGGTATGTCTCTCTCTCTCTCTCTCTCCCCCTCTCTCTATGTAGGTATGTCTCTCTCTCTCTCTCTCTCTCTCTCTATGTAGGTATGTCTTTCTCTCTC